>NW_027507686.1:56036736-56235793 GCF_037356315.1 Lithobates pipiens
GGCAGCTCTGCTGATTTTATCATCCAATCATGCGCAAGCAAAAAATGCTGTTTTTATTTTCCTTGCATGTCCCCCTCAGATCTACAGCAACTGCACGTCCAAGTGCACTTGTAGTGCAAGGTGGATTTGCCTTTAGTAAATAAACCCCAATATGTCCTCAAGCTGCTTGTAGTGATTGTGAAAAGTGGGACCCAGGGCTGTTCGATCCTCAGTGCCCATCAAATGCAGCCTCACCAGTGTCCCCAACAATGCCACCTGATCAGTGCCCAGCAATGCAGCCTCACCAGTGCCCAGCAATGTGGTATTACCAGTGTTCCCAGCAATGTGGCCTCACCAGTGTCCCCAGCAATACAGCCTCACCAGTGTCCCCAGCAATGCAGCCTCACCACTGCCCCCTGCAACGCAGCCCCACCAGTGTCCCCAGCAATGCAGCCTCCCCAGTGTCCCCAGCAATTCAGCCTCACCAGTGTCCATAGCCATGCAGCCTCACCAATGTCCCCAGCAATTCAGCCTCACCAGTGTCTTCAGCCATGCAGCTTCATCAGTGTCCCCAGCAATGTGGCCTCAGCAGTGTCCATAGCAATGCAGCCTCACCAGTGTCCGCAGCAATGCAGCCTCACCAGTGTCCTTGGCAATGCAGCCTCACCAGTGTCCCCAACAATGCCACCTGATCAGTGCCCAGCAATTCAGCCTCACCAGTGCCCAGCAATGTGGTATTACCAGTGTTCCCAGCAATGTGGCCTCACCAGTGCCCCCAGCAATGCAGCCTCACCAGTGCCCCCAGCAATGCAGCCTCACCATTGTCCATAGCAATGCAGCCTCACCATTGTCCATAGCAATGCAGCCTCACCAGTGCTCCCAGCAATGCAGCCTCACCAGTGTCCCCAGCAATTCAGCCTCACCAGTGTCCCCAGCAATGCAGCCTACCAGTGTCCCCAGCAATGCAGCCTCACCAGTGTCCCCAGCAATGCAGCCTCACCAGTGTCCCCAGCAATGCAGCTTCACCAGTGTCCCCAGCAATGTGGCCTCACCAGTGTCATGCTTGTCCTCTCCTCCCTTGGTTCTCCTTCTCCAGCAGTCGCTGTAACAAGGTTCCCCTCCTATAATACACACCTGCATTGTTCTGCCTATCACTGGACTCTAGGAGGAGGGACCTTGTTACAGTGGCAGATAGAGGACAAAGGGAGAAGGAAGAACGGGCGCACTGGGATGACCCCCATTGGCACAGACGCCCTTCCCTTCCTGTACACCCACACTGCCTACCACAGCTTGCAGTCCTGCAGGACACAGCTGCTAATGGAAATGGCGTTCCTGCTGTGAAAAAAGTACAGGAACGCTGTTCCTATGTGTTCCCACAGGACTCAAGCCCTGCAGCTTACTAGATGTGTGGCTGATTTAGTTATCTTTTTTAGGCTTAGGCTTTAGGCTTTCCCTCCATTTTCACCTGGTATTAGTGCCCTCACTCTGGATGAAGGAGCACGGGGGCAACTTTGGACAGCAGCATTGTTAGTCTGGGGGAGGGAGGGGGGTTGGATGGACTAGCAGATTTAACTACCCTAACACATTGAAGCCAAAACCCAGCTCACACTTTATGTTAGAGCTAAAAATGTTTTACATCAATTAAAGCTGATGATTATAAGCGCCCCTTTCAGAGGTAGTTTGTCTCAACACTCTGATACATTTTATGGGATAGCTTGTTCTGCTAAAAAAAAAAAAAACAGATTTACTGTCTGGGTCACCACAAGAAAATAAGAAAAAGAAAGCCCAAAAAAGAAAACAAATGCAGCTGTCACATCTAAGAATTAGTAAACTGTGATATAATAAATGTTATTCTTTTTTATTTTTCATATAGAGATCCAGCCAGTAAGTCTGTTGTTTTTCAACAGGAAAAGCTCTCCTGCAGCTCTACTATCTAATAAATGGTTCAAACAAAAAAAATTGTATATATATATATATATATATATATATATATATATATGCACAGTATATTATGTGTGATACTGTGCAAATAAATTAATGAAAATCAATATCCATCAATTATTTTGATGCAATTAATTTGCTGCAAGCTGTGAAAAAAAAAACTGATATGTTGAAATATATACACAAATATATTGAATAAGTACGCTTAAATTAAAGATCAGCCTGTTTTGATCTGTGTAACATTAACACTACTACAGACTCAGACAAAGGTCACTATACTGTATATTGAATGTTTGATGAAAATATTGTGGTTACATTGTAGCAGTAATCAGACTCAGAAATAACATGATATGTTGTTGTGTCTAATTAAATGTATTGCTGCATCTCCAAGGTTTTGTTTTTGTGTTATGGAAGATAAACAGGTTCCCTTTGACTTTATGAGGACTGAAGTCTTATCTAGTTCATGATGCAGATGAGAAAATACAAGTTATTTTAGGAAGTGATTCTGTATATACAGATTTATAGAAGTCTATACAGAACTGATCTAACAATTATCGGTTTAATATTTAAATAACACCTAAGGGTCCTTTCACACGGGGCGGATCAGTTCTGATCCGCCCCGTGGATATCCTTTTGCTCAGCGGGGATCACTCCACCGATCCCCGCTGAGCAGGGAGATGACAGGTCTGTCTCTGCACACTGCGCAGGGACGGACCTGTCACAGCGCCGCTCTCCCCTATGGGAGATCGGATGACGACGGACCGCAGTGCCCGTCGTCACCCGATCCGATCCGCAGACGGATGGAAAAATAGCTTTTTCCTCCGTTACACTTTTTCGGATCGGAGCGGGTCGGATGTCAGCGGACATGTCACCGCTGACATCCGACGCTCCATAGAGCTCTATGGAGCACCCGTTCAGGTCCGCCTGAAAAACTGACAGGCGGGCCTGAACGGGACGTCAGTGTGAAAGGGGCCTTAAAGTGGAGTTGCCACCAAAAAATAAAAAATAGTTTAAAATTCTTAAAAAATACATAAATAAATAATTGGAATTTTTTTTTTATTCACCTCTAAATGTCTGTTGCCAGGGGGTCCCTCGTAGTCTGCCTTCTTCATTGCCCGGGCTGGTGACATCACTTCCCCTTGCGCCGCACAGTCATCTGGGACCCCAGATGACTGCGCGGAGTATCACGGCGCCCTGCGCCACTCACGCATGCGCAGTGGGTGCCCAGCTGTGGCTTCACGGTGCCCACAGTAAGAATGACGGCACCGCGAGCGGAACAGGGAACGAGGGGGGGGGGGCTTCGTTCCCCCGCATCACTGGACCCTGGGACAGGTAAGTGTCTGATTATTAAAAGTCAGCAGCTGCAGTATTTGTAGCTGCTGACTTTTAATTATTTTTTTTTTAGGGGGCACCCTACTTTAAAGGATAATGCAAACTGTTATCTTTGAGTCTCAAGAGTGAGTAATGATGAAATAACTGTCATGTATTTATTCCTACTACACTGGGAGGTGAATGCTATTAGATTTTCAAGCAAAGCTCAGAGTGATGTCCTACTATCCCCCCTCCTCATTCTAACACTCAATGTAGACCTACCCTGTTTCCCCGAAAATTAGACCTAGCATGATTGTCAGTGATGGCTGCAATATAGGCCCTAACCCCCAAAAAAGCCCTACCCTGTTTCCCCAAAAATAAGCCCTACCCTGAAAATAAGACCTACAAGGACCTTAACTAGGGCTTATTTGGGGGGTAGGGCTTATATTGCAGCCATCACTGACAATCACGCTAGGTCTTATTTTTGGGGAAACAGGGTAACACTAGTTCTCAAACGAAAAAATTCTGTAACCTTAATTCTAAGTCTTAACAACTTAATTGAACCCTCATACTTACCTCCCTATAACCCTTTCATTATCCTCACTGTACACTTAACACTAATCCTCCCTGTAACCCTAATACTAATCCTCCCAGTTATTCTAACACTAATCCTCACTGTAACCCTAACACTAAATCCCCTGTAACCCTAGCATTGATCTTCCCTGTAACCCTAACACATTTTCTCTGTTATTCTAACACACATCCTCCCTGTTATTGTTATGCTGCGTACACATGACCGCACTATCTACTAAAGTCCTCCGCACAATCCGCCCATGTGTGGGCTCCGGCAGACTTTTTCTTCCCAAAAGTCCAGCGGACTTAGAAGGAAGTTTTGACTCAAAATTGTCCACTGGACTCGGCAGTCCGGCGGACAATCCGCCCGTCCGTGTGCTAGTCCGCCGGAGTTTTGAAATGAACGGACTTGCCCGCAAAAGTTCGTTCATTTTGAACGTGACTCCAGGTAGACGGGACTAGCAAAGGAAGTCAACGTCGGCACCTCCATCGGGAAGATTGACACCTCACTAGCCCCATCACCTGGTATGGACTTAAAGGGGAAGCCCTACGCCGAAAAAACAGCATGGGATCCCCCCAAAGTCCATAGCAGACTCTTATCCGAGCACGCAGCCCGGCCGGTCAGGAAAGGGGGTGGGGACGAGCGAGCGCCCCCCCCTCCTGAGCCATACCAGGCCACGTGCCCTCAGCATGGGGGGGTGCTTTGGGGATGGGGGCCCTGCGACCCCCCCACCCCAAAGCACGTTGTCCCCATGTTGATGAGAACAAGGGCCTCTTCCCGACAACCCTGGCCGTTGGTTGTCGGGGTCTGCGGGCAGGGGGCTTATCGGAATCTGGGAGCCCTCTTTAATAAGGGGGCCCCCAGATACCGGCCCCCCACCCTATGTGAATGAGTAGGAGTACGATGTACCCCTACCCATTCACCTGGTGAAAAAAGTGCAAATAAAGAAACACAACACATATTTTTAAAATAATTTATTAGACAGCTCCGGTGGTCTTCCGTCTTGGGGGGCCTTCCCGCCAGACTCCTCCGCTGTCTTCTGCTCTTTTGCTAGCGGAGGAGTCCGGCTTTCTTCTTCGTCGTCACCGCAGTCCGGGGATCTTCTTCCGACTTTGGGGGTCTTGTCCCCCTCTTCGGGGGTCTTGTCCCCCTATTCGGTTCTTCTTGCGGAGCCTCCAATATCTTCTTATAGCTCTTTTACTAGCATAACTGGCCCGGTCTTCTGTCGCCTTCTTCTCTTCTTCTCTTCTTCCTTGCGATGTTGACACAATGCTCTCTTTGGCTGCAATGGCAGGGACGCATTGTGAGGCAACTTATATAGGGACAAGGGGCGGGGTCGCCGGTTGATAGGGCTTCCCCTTTAAGTCCATACCAGGTGACGGGGCTAGCGAGGTGTCAATCTCGCCGATGGAGGCAGCGACATTGACTTCCTTCACTAGTCCCATCTACCTGGAGTCACGTTCAAAATGAACAGACGTTTCTCCATGTGTGGGCAAGACCCTTCATTTCAAAAGCCGGATAGTCCGATCATGTGTACACAACATTACACTAATCCTTCCTGTAACCCTAACACATCTTCCCTGTTATTCCAACACTAATCCTTTCTGTACCCCTAACACATCCTCCCTGTTATTCTAACACTAATCCTCCCTATGACCCCAATACTAATCCTTAATGTTATTCTAACACTAATCCCCCTGTTATTCTAACACTAATCCTCCCTGTTATTCTAACACTAATCCCCCCTGTTATTCTAACATCAATCCTCCCTGTTATTCTAACACTAATCCTTCCTGTTACCCTAACACCAATCCCCTGTAACCCTAACAGTAATCATCCCCGCAACCCTAACACTAATCCTCCCTGTAACCCTAACACTAATCCCCCCTGTAACCCTAAAACATTTTCCCTGTTATTCTAACACAATTCTAACAACACATCCTTCCTGTACCCCTAACACATCCTCCCTGTTATTCTAATACTAATCCTCCCTGTAACCCTAACACCAATCCCCCTGTAACCCCAATACTAATACCCCCATTATTCTAACACTACTCCCTGTTATTCTAACACTAATCCTCCCTGTAAACCTTATACTAATCCTCCCTGTAAACCTAACACTAATCCTCCCTGTAACCCTAATACCAATCCTCCCTGTTAATCTAACACTAAGCCTCCCTGTAACCCTAACACTAATCCCCCCTGTTATTCTAACACTAATCCTCCCTGTTATTCTAACACTAATCCTCCCTGTAACCCTAACACTAATCCTCCCTGTAAACTTAACACTAATCCTCCCTGTAACCCTATTACTGAACCTCCCTGTTATTCTAACGCTAACCCTCCCTGTAACCCTAATACTAATCCTCCCTGTTATTCTAACACTAATCCTCCCTGTAACCCTAACACATCCTCCCTGTTATTCTAACACTAATCCTCCCTGTAACCCTAACACATCCTCCCTGTTATTCTAATGCCGCGTACACACGACCGGACTTTTCGACAGCAAAGGTCTGACGGAACGAATCTGTCGGACAATTTGATCGTGTGTGGGCTCCATCGGACCTTTGCTGTCCAAAAATCTGACGGACTTTAGAAATAGAACATGTATCAAATTTTTCGGTCGGAGCTCTGCCGGACCCAGTTCGTATCGAGAAATCCGTTCGTGTGTATGCTAGTCTGCCGGACAAAAACCGATGCTAGGGCAGCTATTGGCTGCTGGCTATGAACTTCCTTATTCTAGTCCGATCGTACATCATCACATTCGAATCCGTCGGATTTTGGTGTGATTGTGTGTTGCCAAGTCCTTTAATTTGGAAAGTCCATCGGAACTCAGTCGAAAGTACGTCGGGAAGTCCGTCGGACCTAGTCCGTCAAAAAGTCTGGTCGTGTCTACGCGGCATAACACTAATCCTTCCTGTAATCCTAGCACCAATCCTCCCTGTAACTGTCATCATAATCCTCCTTGTAACCCTAACACATCCTTTCTGTAACCCTAATGCAAATCCTCCTTTTAACCCTGACACTTATTCTCCCTGTACCCCTAATACCAACCCTTTAAGCCCTACACTATCTCTCCTTGTAACACTAACCCTCCCTATAACCCCAACACCCCCCCCCCCCCCTGTAACCCTAACCAGTGGTGGCTGCTCCATTAGGGGCCGCCCCTGAATCCATGTGCCCGACCCCTAATTTAAATGCCGGGCGCCAGACACATGTATTTCAATTTTGTTTCTTTCTTGAAGCACATGATTAGAGTCTGAGGCTCTAATTGACTTAAAAAAAGGGTGGGCTCGGGGCGCAGAGCACTGCACCCTGAGCCTACCCACTTGTGTGACATTGACAAATAATATTTGCTATTGTCTTTCTGTTTCTCCTCCCAGCCAATCAGGAAGTGGGTCCTGAGACTAAATTGGCCAAGAGTCTTAGGACCCACTTCCTGT
Source organism: Lithobates pipiens (assembly GCF_037356315.1). Classification (NCBI taxonomy): domain Eukaryota; kingdom Metazoa; phylum Chordata; class Amphibia; order Anura; family Ranidae; genus Lithobates; species Lithobates pipiens. Next base: position 56,043,985 of record NW_027507686.1, read on the forward strand.
TCGACCATAAGGAGAAGCAACGACCCCCCTCGGCACCGATCGCCGCCTTCCCGGCTCCATAGAGCCCACCCTCCTAGCAGAGCCCATAGCACAAGCCTGGGCCAGGAGCGTGTATTGGCCGCAGAGGAGGAAATTGCAGCAGAGGATGAGCAGGAGCCGGAGCTGTATGAATACCGAGGACAGCCTTTCAGGGGGGCAGGGGGTTGCTGGCGGCATTATGGGTGAGTGAGGGGGGCAGGTTTGTTTGCCCCCCCTCAAAACGTTGAGCATCAGCCACCACTGACCCTAACACTTATCCTAACTACAGTTTACCATTTCTTAGCTGCATTCATTTCTTTTATAGGCTTTCTTTCTTCTATTTTCATCTGGCGATCCACACATTAAGTCAGTTGTTTTTTTTAACAGACTTAAAGGGGTTGTAAAACCTTGTGTTTTTTCACCTTAATGCATCCTATGCATTAAGGTGAAAAAACTTCTGTCACTGACTGGCCCCCCAGCCCCCCATTTTACTCACATGTATTCCCCTGCCAGAGACGTGCTCTTCCCCTCTGCCCGGGGCTCTCGGTTCTTGATTGGATAGACTGGTAGCAGCGCAGCCATTGTCTCCCACTGCTGTCAATCATATTCAATGACGCGGGGCCGAGTCCTACATTCGGCATCTATGGACACCGAATGCTGGACTCGGGAGCACGCCCGCAAGGTAACCCCCCCCCCCGATCGCTTCTCCTAGGGGGTTATACAATGCAGGGAGGAGCCATCAGCGCCGCCAGGGGACCCCAGAAGAGGATGATCGGGCCACTCTGTGCAAAGCGAACTGCAGAGTGGAGGTAAGTATGATATGTTTGTTTTTTTTTTTAAATGAAAAAACAAACAAAGCCTTTACAATCACTTTAACCGCTTGCCGACCGCCAGATGTACATATATGTTGACTCAATGGCATGGACAGGAAAATGGGTGTACAGGTACGTCCCTTTAAATTTGCCACGCGCCATCGTACGTCGCAAGCTCCATGAGTGTAATTGTGGGTCCCGCGGACTCAATGTCCTCAGGGATACCCACGAACGTCTCACGGAGAGTAAGAATGGGCAAATGCTAACGTAAACAAGCATCTCCCCATTCTGTCTAGTGACAGGACACTGATCACCCTGTGATCGGGAGCGGTGATTAGTGTTGTGTCATACATAGCACACCCCCCCCATAGTTAGAAAATCACTCCCTAGGACACACTTAACCCCTATAGCGCCACTTAGTGGTTAACCCCTTCACTGCCAGTCACATTTACACAGTAATCAATGCATTTTCAATCGCACTGATCGTTGTATAAATGTGAATGGTCCCAAAATAGCGCCAAAAGTGTCCGATGTGTCCGCTAATAATGTCGCAGTCATGATAAAAACCGCTGATCGCTGCCATTACTAGTAAAAAAAAAAAATTATTAATAAAAATGCCATAAAACTATCCCCTATTTTGTAGATGCAATAACTTTTACGCAAACCAATCAATAAACGATTATTGCGTTTTTTTTACCAAAAATATATAGAAGAATATGTATCGGCCTAAACTGAGGAAATTTTTTTTTAATATTTTTTGGGGGATATTTATTATAGCAAAAAGTAAAAAATAATGTGTTTTTTTCAAAATTGACGCAATTTTTTTGTTTATAGCGAAAAAAATAAAAACCGCAGAGGTGATCAAATACCACCAAAAGAAAGCTCTATTTGTGGGGAAAAACGGACGTAAATTTTGTTTGGGTGCAACATCACACGACCGCGCAACTGTCAGTTAAATCGATGCAGTGCCGAATCACAAAAGGTGCTCTGGTCTTTGGCCAGCGAAACAGTCCGGGGCTTAAGTTGTTAACAGACTTTTTTCAACAGAGGGTTCAGCAGAGGGTTGAAGCAAACTGTTTACCACTGACAGGGGTACTTATAATGATTACATTTTACATTATTTATGTAAAACCTTTATTCCAAAAGGAAATATACTATTGCTGTAACTGCTTATAAAGTGTTTGCAGGAGTTTGGCTCCAGTTTGTTAGTGTATTTAAATCTGCTAGTACATCTAACACCCCCCTCCACCCAGCATTAACAATGCTACTGTCCAAAGGTGTCTCTGTTGCTCATTCATCCAAAGTGGGGGCGTCTAATACAAGAGGCGTGTTACTGGCCACTGGCCAGATCACCAGGTGAAAACAGGGAAAAAATCCTAAAAAAAACACTATATGATAAGATATGATACAATGTGATATAATGTCATACTTTTATTGCTGGTTTATATTGCTGCAATCAGTGAATCAATAACATTCGGTATGAGTAATCATTTTATAACATAACTTTGATCACAAGGGGTGTAAACGTTTATTATAATAATATTTGATAACACTGAGGTTGTGTACAGTTTTATCATCTTCCCTTGAGATAACTGTTTAGTTGTACTCTCTGCTTTGAATGTATCTAAATGTAGACTAGTTCTCAGAAATTGGCCTGTAACACAAGTGTATGTAAACACAAGAACAAACGTAATACATTACAGCTTTCCAGTCCTTAAATGTACAAAACTCTGCCTGAGAAGCTGTAAGGGCTATTTTACACTTCATTCATTCTATGATACTTAGCACCATCTAGTGGCCAAAGGCAGAATTTTGCCATTTTATATCAAAGAAAAACATTCAACCTGCACAAGATATGGCCTAACTACATTTGTTATTTTTCTCATTCACGCAGAGCAAGGTACATACACTTTCATGCAGGGAAATGCAATTCATTTTTAGTGTTTGTTTCTAATGTTCACTGTACAACCTGGATTTTCAAAGTAGAAGCCAAACATCTTTATATCAATCAGGTTTGACTGCCGCAGTGAATAGTCAAGGAGTTCCATAAACAGTGGCGGCTGGTGGTATATTTTTTGTGGGGGGGGGGGGGGCGGCAAACAACCACCTCCCAGTTAGTCAGTGGCACCCATGACCCCCCCGCAGACAGATGGGTAGGGTAAGCCCAGCACTCACACCATCTAGGTAGCGGGTGGGCGGGCAGGCAGAGTGTCCTACGGGTGGCCGCAGCGTGTCCTAGCGTGATCCTCCTCTCTCCTCCTAGGCGTCCAATAGTATCGCCTGTCCTTTCGGCCAACTGGAAAACGGGTCTCACACACTCTTATGATTGGCTGGTGTTTCAGTGTTTCAACAGCGAATATTCATTCTCTGTGACCCAAGCAAACCCTATTTTGAAGCCTATTAGAGCCTTTGGCTCTAATCAGGTGTTTAAAAAAAAAAAACAGCCGCTGTAATTCGTGCCCCAGGTGCCCTGAAAGGGGCCGGACGCATGAATAGGGGGTAGCCACAGCAGCCGTGGATAGATTCATGCTATGCATGAATCTATTTATTGCATATAGGGGGTAGCCTGGAGAGAGGGGGCGGCACCCCTAATGGACAGGCTGCCACTGTCCATAAATCTTCTTTGTGACCATCACTATACCTATTAAGGGCATATTTATATTATTTGAGGTACTTATATAGCCCCAACTATATATATACATATGTGTGTGTGTATGTGTGTGTGTATATATATATATATATATATATAGTCCCTTCCATTAAGGGTGCACAGGCGCCGCTCCCCATATCCATGCATCCAGCCCCTTGCAGGACTCCGGTCTTGAGATCAGCCACCTGATTGGTTGAAAAGACAGGCATTCCTATTGAATGCCTAAGTTGTCAGGGAAGAGCTGCACAGAGGAAGCTGCCATGATGGAGGAAAGGACACAGGAGCCGCTGGCCGCCACTTAGATGGGGTAAGTGCCAGACAGACCAGCAGACAGCAAGCGGGGGGGGGGGGGCAGGTACTGCCAGCCACCCCACGAGGGTGGGGTTTGTTTGTTTGTTGTTTGCTGACCTCCCCAAGACAAAAACCACCATCCACCATTGCTCTACTTCTACAGGCAATGATTGGAGTCCTTGTAGACTGGCTTATTTGAAGAAACTGTCCTATGCCCCAGATCTTTAGCCGGCTAATGTTGGGGCCTGTCTTGGTGACAATCCACATTAATATTGTCCCAGGGGAAATCTGCATGCAGTGGTATAAACTGTTGGTTAAGTGTATAATTCCTAGAAACGTAGTCTCTGAAACAGGTTATGACCGCATGGCCCTCTCACTAATCCAGTGATACTGCCCCAAAAGTCCAGTTGTGCAGGTAGCTTCTGAATACAGTACACAATTCCCCAGACTACAATACTCCAGCTCATGTGCAATAGACTATATCCTGCAGTGACTCAATCCTCAGTCTCTCTGCACCCCAGTCTGTGAGAGGGAGCTCACGCTCTGGCTCCCAGCTTCATAAGGCCTCAATCTCTGTTCAGGCCACTTGAAAGTAGGTTTATGTGGGGTATCATTAAGTCCTCATTTACATTGAATGCGGCTTTTGAAATTGTGCGACTGCATCTGAAATCCCACAATTTCAAAGCCGAATGTCTGTGCAACTTCAGGTGCGACCTTGCAGACATCTGTGTGGCTTCAGGCACCGAAAGTCGGCGTAGCACCAATTTGAACAGTGCCATTGCTGAAAATAGGGTGTGACTTGTCATGTGATTTGTTCTGTCAAAGCGCACGACAAGTCGATCCAACGTGAACAAGGGCTTAATCTATTTCTGCTGTTGTATTAATTTCACTGTGCAGCTATGTAGTTAGTTCAGGCTGCCCAGGATGGGAAGGGGTTAACTGTGTCTCACATCTTTCCTGCCCCTTGCGTACTGTACGCCACATAAATACCAGGAGAGGTCTCAGGGCAACCTCTCTCTCTTCCATATAAGATTTCAGAGGAGAACTGCTATACCATGTAGATCTTGTAGTGCACGTTGCTTGCTCCAGAGTCAGCCTGCTGGAATTCTCCCTGGACTAGGAACCTACCATTACTGAAATTTTGCTGGACTTTGCTGCATTAGTTAGTTAGGGTTGGACTCTTTCATGTACAGTGTCTATTAAACTGTGTTGCTGAATCTTCAATAAAGCTGTTCACTGTTTCATGCCTGGTCTGAAGTTACTCTAAAGAGGTGCATGGAGGTAGATAACATATCAGAAGAACAGGGCCTGTAAGGCACACATGGGGTACAGGAGAAAAGCCACTATGAAGGGTTAACTCGGCAGAGGAGTCAGGGGAAGAGAGTAGTTCCCACAGGGTAACCAAGAACTGGTGGGAAGTGTACAGCAGATGGTCATGAATCATTGTACCTTGTGCAGGTGACAGGTCCTTCGGCGTAGCTCCCAACTGTCCCTGATTTCGAGGGGCTGTCCCTGATTTGGAACAAAGTCCCTCTGTCTCTCTTTCCTCCTCATTTGTCGCTCATTTTGGTCTGATCTATATAGTTGTTTATGAAATTTACTTTTTAACTTTCATTCAATTTATAAATTGCTGCATTTGTACATTTCAAAAGGCAGTATAATGAAAAAAAGCACTTGTGGGTTTAACTAATCATTTTTTTTAAATAATTCTCCTTTAAGCACTTACAGACCGGACCATTTTGCTGGCTTAAGACCAGACCATTTTTTGCGATTCGGCACTGCGTCGCTTTAACTGACAATTGCGCGGTCGTGCAATGTGGCTCCCAAACAAAATTGACATCCTTTTCTCCCACAAATAGAGCTTTCTTTTGGTGGTATTTGATCACCCCTGCGGATTTTATTTTTTGCACTATATACAAAAATAGAGCGACAATTTTGAAAAAAAACGCATTATTTTTTACTTTTTGTTATAATAAATATCCCCCAAAAATATATAAAAAAAACATTTTTTTCCCTCACTTTAGGTCGATACGTATTCTTCTACATATTTTTGGTAAAAAAAATCGCAATAAGCGATGATTGGTTTGCGCAAAAGTTATAGCGTTTACAAAATAGGGGATAGTTTTATGGCATTTTTATTAATAATTTTTTTTTACTAGTAATGGCAGCGATTAGCGATTTTTATTGTGACTGTGACATTATGGCGGACACATCGGACATTTTTGACACATTTTTGGGACCATTGTCATTTATACAGCAATCACTGCTATACAAATGCAGTGATTCCTGTGTAAATGACACTGGCAGTGAAGGGGTTAACCAGTGGGGGGCAGTGTAGGGGTTAAGTGTTCCTAGGGGTGTGTTACTAATTGTTGGGGGCTGGGCTTTCTTTTAGTAAACACTGCTCTCTGCTCCAATCACATGGAGCAGAGATCAGTGTCACTTGTTGCTAGGCAGAACGGGGAGATGCTGTTTACAACGGCATCTCCTCGTTCAGCCGCCCCGTGAGACGATCGCAGGTATGCCCGCGGCAATCGGGTCTGGCAGCCCGCTCGCGATAGCAGGGTGGCATTTAAAACTGGACGTACCTGTACGCCAATATGCCTGCCCATGCCTATCTGCTGACGTACATCGGCGTGCGCCGGTCAGGAAGTGGTTAAGGGGGTGTGACGGGGGTGCGCCCTATGACTACATACTTTTTGCTAATAGGTGTTCTTTATTCTTATCTCAAAAAGTTGGGAGATATGGTCCTCTGGTAATGAGGGGGTCAGTGATATGCAGTGTTGGTCATCTTACTTTAAAAAAGTAATTAGTTAAGTTACAAATTACTTCTCCCAAAAAGTAACTCAATTACTACATTGGAAAAGTAATTAGTTTCTCATCAAAGTAACTGACTTTTTTTAAAATATTCTATAATGCAATTACGTTCTATAATATCTTTAATATCAAAGATGTTTATATTAATTGATTGAAGAATAAAAACACTACATACAGTATTTTAGAACATTTGGTATTTATTTGAACCCAAATGTTGAGGGGGTGGCAGCGGTAGGTACTTGAGGGGTGGCAGCAGTGGTACTTGAGGGGGTGGCAGCGGTGGTACTTGAGGGGGTGGCAGCGGTGGTACTTGAGGGGGTGGCAGTGGTGGTGGTATACTTGGGGGGTGGCAGCAGTGGTACTTTGAGGGGTGACAGTGGTGGTGTACTTGGGGTGGTGGCAAGCAGCGTGGTACTTGGGGGGGTGGCAGCGGTGATGGTGCCATCCTCTCCACCACCACCACCTCTGCCTCTCACTGATCCCATCCCTCACCAACACTGATCTCATCTCTACCCTATCTCCCCTATCACCTCTGTTGTAGAAGTGATGGTGGGTGGGTAGGGATGGGATCAGTAAGAAGCAGAGGTGGTGGAGGATTTGGGATGGATCGGTTGCACTGCAATTCGAATCGTCGGTCACTTACTTGAATGTCTCCAGGGATGCCTTTCCTCATGGGGAGAGAGAGACCCTCCCCTTCAATCGATTGGTGTCAGCTGACTTCATTTTTCAGTGTCCGCCCTGGATAGGCGGGGTAGGATGGGGCGGTCCAGACAGTCTCTCTGAGTCTCAGCCTCTTCTCAGCTCAGCGGGCAAAAGACCCCTCCCCACGGCGGAACTAACGGCCAGGCAGCGCGGCCACAGCGGGCCTCCTGGGTGGTAGATGTAATTGCGGTAATGCCGCCCAAGTAATGGGAACTGAGTTACCATGAGGGGAAGAGTAATCAGTTAGATTACTCGTTACCCTCTAAAGTAACTGCGTTATGTAACTCCATTTATTTTACCTTAGTTACTTACATCACTGGTGATATGGTTCCTTCCCCAGCAGTCAGTTGCCCCAAAGGTATCTGGGACTAAACCTGCCGTTTGGAGACCTCATGTACCATGGTATGAAAGAGCTGAAGGAGTTAATGAATTGCATGCATGAGGTCCATGCTAGGTGCACAGTGGGACCTCACTCTGTTACTGGGAGTGGAGTGACAGAGGTATGCTGGGCTGATGGAGCGGGCATGGGCTTAGCAGTGTCCCTCCTGAAACGGAACGCAATGCTCACAAAGAAACTCTGTATGTTATAATACTGCAGACGACGTACGGCTCATCTCTAAGCTGGAGTACCACCATAATGTTAACGTCCACATGACTGCGTTCTCAGCCTGGTCCCAGGCATTGATCAGCATGTACAGAAGAAAAGAGGTACCCAAGTGTAGGGTGTGTAGGCCCTGCCCAAAACTTGGCATAGTAGGCCAGATACGCCCACCCCATGACCCACACACTGGCTTGTGTGTATAATCCTAAATACATTTTCTGTTTCAATGTTTTTTTATTCAAGTTTTCACAAAATAGTTGATAAAATTTTTATAAAGAACGCATACAGTATGAAATATATACTAGATAGCTATCTGAACATTATTATTACACCTACAATATACAGCATCTCATAAAAGTGAGTACACTCCTCACATTTTTGTAAATATTTTATTATATCTTTTCATGTGACAACACTGAAGAAATGACACTTTGCTACAATGTAAAGTCGTGAGTGTACAGCTTGTATAACAGTGTAAATTTGCTGTCCCCTCAAAATAACTCAACACACAGCCATTAATGTCTAAACAGCTGGCAACAAAAGTGAGTACACCCCTAAGTGAAAATGTCCAAATTCTGCCCAAAATGTCAATATTTTGTGTGGCCACCATTTTATTCAACATTGCCTTAACCCTCTTGGGCATGGAGTTCACCAGAGCTTCACAGGTTGCCACTGTAGTCCTCCTGCACTCCTCCATGATGACATCACAGAGATGGTGGATGTTAGAGACCTTGCGCTCCTCCACCTTCTGTTTGAAGATGCCCCACAGATGCTCAATAGGGTTTAGGTCTGGAGACATCCTTGTATCCTTGGCTAGTCCATCACCTTTACCCTCAGCTTCTTTAGCAAGGCAGTGGTCATCTTGGAGGTGTGTTTGGGGTCGTTATCATGTTAGAATACTGCCCTGCGGCCCAGTCTCTGAAGGGAGGGGATCATGCTCTGATTCAGTATGTCACAGTGCATGTCGGCATTTATGGTTCCCTCAATGAACTGTAGCTCCCCAGTGCTGGCAGCACTTATGCAGCCCCAGAACAGGACACTCCCACCACCATGCTTGACTGTAGGCAAGACACACTTGTCTTTGTACTCCTCACCTGGTTGCCGCCACACATGCTTGACACCATCTAAACCAAGTAAGTTTATCTTTGTCTCATCAGACCACAGAACATGGTTCCAGTAATCCATGTCCTTAGTCTGCTTGTCTTCAGCAAACTGTTTGTGGGCTTTCTTGTGCATCATCCTTAGAAGAGGCTTCCTTCTGCAACAACAGCCATGCAGATCAATTTGATGCAGTGTGCAGCGTAACATCTGAGCACTGACAGGCAAACCTCCCACCCCTTCAACCTCTGCACTAATGATGGCAGCATCACTTAGATCTATTTCCCAATGACAACCTTTGGATGTGACGCATGTGCACTCAACTTCTTTGGTCGACCATGGTGAGGCCTTTTCTGAGTGGACCTTGTCCTATAAAACTGCTGTATGGTATTGGCCACCGTGCTGCAGCTCAGTTTCAGGGTCTTGGCAATCTTCTTATAGCGTATGCCATTTTTTTTGTAGAGCAACAATTATTTTTTTCAGATCGTCACAGAGTTCTTTGCCATGAGGTGCCATGTTGAAGTTCCAGTGACCAGCATGAGAGAGCGAGAGTGCTAAGATCAAATTTAACACAGCTGCCCCCCATTCACAACTGAGACCTTGTAACACTAACGAGTCACATGACACCGGGGAGAGAAAATGGCTAATTGGGCCCAATTTGGGCTCACTTTTGTTGCCAGCGGTTTAGACATTAATGGCTTTGTGTTGAGTTATTTTGAGGGGACAGCAAATTTACACTGTTATACAAGCTGTACACTCACTACTTTACATTGTAGCAAAGTGTCATTTCTTCAGTTTTGTCACATGAAAAAATATAATAAAATATTTACAAAAATGTGAGGGTTGTACTCACTTTTGTGAGATACCGTATGTTCTTCCAAGTAGAGAGCTCTACTGGCGATATAGTTTGCATTAACTGTGTCTCCATGACCAGTAATCGTTTATTATTCCAAATGTGCCATTATCATAAGGCATCTCAATCTCCAAATACAGTTAACTATAAAATCTCTACCTCATACAAATACAAACTAAAAGTCAGTTTATAACTCTAAAGCCGCGTACACACGGGCGGACTGTATGGCCTACTTAGTCCGTCATACAATCCGATGGACAGTCCGTCCTACTTTCGAATGAACGGACTTGACCACACACGGATGCACAAACAGTCCGTCGAAAGCTTGCGCGAGGACGTGTACAGCACGTACGACGGGACTAGAAATAGGAAGTCGAATACACAGCAATGCAACCTTTCGCCGTGTAAATCCTTTCTGAGCATGCGCCATACTTAGTCCGTCCAACTAGCCTACTCACGAGCGGATTGTCCGCTGAAACCAAAGTATGACGGACAGTATTTTGAAAAATCCGAAATACTTAGTACGCCAGACTGCACGCTGAAAAAGTCCGCTGAAGCCCACACACGAGCGGACTGTCCGCTGAAATGTGTTTCGACGGACTAAGTAGGCCATACAGTCCGCCCGTGTGTACGCGGCTTTAGTAGATTGCAGGTTCATGCTTAAGATCTACTGCATACAGTAATGAAGGGGGTCGATACCTTCACAGAGAGGACACCCCATCCCTCATCACCCTGAAATTGGATTTCATCCTAAAGGAATAATCAATGTTCAGTGCTTTTAGGGAATAGGCCAGAAAACCCTCTTTAGACTACAGCAAAGAAAAACAAAAGAAGAGAAAGGGAAAGAAAAAAAATAATCCTAAATTAATTTTAAAATGCCACCCTCCTGTATTGTAATTTTCTACTAACGTATTGTGAAAGATGGGTGAAATCCCATCTTTCGCAATATGTTACTGGCTTGTGTGTAGCAGGTGCGAGCCTAGACATGGAGATCTGCTTGCACCGGTTCCCTGCAGCAAAAGGCCACGCTATTCAGACTGAAGCCCAGGAAATACAGCGCCTTTCCCTTCCCCACTCTGTCTCCTTGTGGGTATTGTAGTTAATTGGTCAATAGGATTCCAGTGCGACAGTATACATGCCTATGGAGGTCCTTGTCTGCTCCCCCCTGCTGGTGGGAGGCAGGTAGTGTTATTAGGTCCCAAATGTCAGCTCTGTTTGGTGAGAAAATATAGAGCAGCTGCAGCACATTGTCCTAACTTGCTCTGTTTCCAGCAAAGCACCAGGCTATGCGTGGATGAGGGATTCTGTTTCTTTTTTCATCAATCGAAAAATAATCATCTATGGCTAGCCCAGATCTGGGGGGGGGGGGGGGGCAGGGGCGGACTGACCATTGGGCCACTCGGGCACTGCCCGAGGGCCCTGAGCCACTAGGGGGCCCCATCAGGGTTGCCAGCCTCAGTAAAACCAGGGACAGTATGTAAAAATCTGTGTTTTTTTTTCATCTGTCTCTGAAATGTCCCTTACCGACATCCTTTTGGTCTAAAAATCCCAAGATTATAGCTGCCGCCACCTTTCCAGTACCTTCTCAGCCAATAGAAACGTGTGTGTGTACTGTGTGTATATGTATGTGTATACTGTGTGGCCCCATAATCTCGGATTGCCTGGGGGCCCCATAATCTCCTATTGCCCGGGGGCCCCATGAGTTGTCAGTCCACCCCTTGGGGGGGGTGGGAGGTTGTATGGTGCTGGGGCAGGCTGTGGCTGTCCCCCCCCCAGATTCCCCCCAGGTCTCTGAGAGTGTATCCACTGATCAGTCAGTCGAATGGGGGCAATTGATGTAATGGGGGCACTCTGATGGAGGCAGTTGATGTAAGGGGTATTCTGATCGGGACAACTGATGGAAGGAGGTCTTCTGATGGGGACAGCCCATGTAATGGGGCACTGTGATGGGGACACCTGGTACAAGTGGGTACTCTGATGGGGACAGCTGATGTAAGAGGACACTTTGAAGGGACAATTAATGTAAAGGGGGGGCTCCTAATGTAAGGGGGCACACTGATGGGGGCCATGTGGCATGACCTCTGATGGAAAGAGAAACTCTGATAGGGACACAGGTTCTGTTTAATCATAATAATCTAATGATAGCCAATACATGGTGTTTCCTGGGTTGTGACATGTGGTACTGGGGAATGCAGAGTAAATGGGGAATACTGGTTCCCTGCATCTCTGTCATAGTGTTTGGCAAACTATCAGTTATGCAAACACAGTTTTGACATTATGACCCTGTTTTGTACTGCACCCCCAGATCATATAGGCTAGATCTGGCGTTGATCTATGACTAGCTTTAGTTACAGAAGGACATCATGTCATCAGTTTTGTCCTAATGTATGAAGAATATCTCTACAAGTAGGACAGCCTTTCCCAACCATTTTACCACAGAGAAACTGATAAAATAACGCCAGGTCTCAGGGAACCCCGGAAAAACACAATTCATTGGGGTCAGTGAGAAAAATGCCTTCTACATTGGTAGCCAGGGGGAAAAATGCTCTCCTTTCAGTGGTGGTGAGAACATAAAATTCATTGATGTCAGGCTGGATCTGCCAAGTAGTGTTGTCCCCAGGACTATATAGTTATGTTCAAATGGAAGCTCAATCAGCCAACACTCAAGAAACCTCCAGGGGAGCCCTAGGGTTCCATAGAATCCTGGTTGAGAATGGCTAGTCTGGAATATGGAAATGACCAGGGCTTGTTCATAGTACACTACAGTACAGAAAGCACTTGCAAAGTCTTTGAATTCAATGTACTAAGGACTAAAGCAGGGACCGGGTGAATTTTGATACATCTATTCCCCTTTCTGCTTGACAGAAGGCAGCTTAACAATTGATTTCTGTTGAATAGTAATGTTGATAGCCAAATGAGGCAGTTCAGACTAGTGCGTTTGCATCACTTTGTGGTGTAGTGTGCTAATTTTAACTCAACATGTCAACCTTGGCTGTCAAACGCTCTTATTAAAATCAATGGGACCATGATGCAACTGTGTGCCAAACATAGCTTTGACAGTTCTGGCGTAGTGTTTTATTTTAAATTCCTCACTGGGATTGAAAAACAGATGTTCAGGAGACTTTCCGTCCATCTGTAAACTGGTTCTACCATGAAGCACTTTTCAGAGTCTGCCACCTATGTTAAAGAAGCTTTATGAAAATGTTGAGGAGTCTTGGCTCAAGTTTTGTATTAGTATTGTAACCCTTAGTGCCGAAATAAAATTGTCATAAACTTCGGCCAGTAGTCAGGCCATGGGCCCACAACGACTTGTATTACTACCTGCTAATATACAAAGCATAGCCATTGTAGGAGCAACAACTGTATGAAACTATCATCCAGTACCCTCCCAGCAAACATTTATTCTTGTGAAAGCCATAACTAAACCCAGCCTGATTGCAGCTACCATAATCCACCATGGACAAAAACAGTTTACTGACACCCTTTCATGTTAACACTACAGCATCGTGACACAGCAAAATGATAATTATAGTATGTCAGTGATCTGTGACCCGACCAGATATATTTCCTCATCACTGCTTGTTTGTAAACTCAGATTATACTGCAATACTACACGGCCATTTAAAATGGATTAAATGAACCGGCAGTATTAATTCTCAAATACCACTGACTCCATTAATTATACTGCATTCTCTCTATCCTGCATACATTATCCATCTGTGATCCAGAGGAGTGTATGAAAAGTGGGATCACTGCTTAGCTCTGTATGTTTTTGAATTTTTGGACATATTTTTGAAATCATTTTGGTGATGTTGATTTAAAGTGGTGCAGCACCCCTCTGACACTCGAAAGACAGGTTAGCACCTCCAGAGGCAGAGGCAGGCTAGCATTTCACCCCAGGGCTAAGTTCATGGCTGACATGGGGGCAAGGCAGCTTGAGCTGAATTCCCTCGGGAAAACCATTAGAGCCTTTTCCAACAAGAATTCCGATCGTGTGTACGTGGCATAAGAGGTTTAATCCACCCTTTGGATAAACTGCCTCATTCGACCAGGTGGGGCTTTAAATCCTTTTTTCAGGGCTCTCTACACCCTGCTCATGTTTGAGCTGTCCGGCTTGACCCCTGTGACATGTCCCCTGCTAACCAGCCTGACCTTGTGGACCTCTGCCCAGTCTGATGGTCCTGTGCTGCATGTTCAACTGGTCTTTGAGGGTCTGTGAGCTCCTCCTTGGGGGGGGGGGGGGGAGGGGGGAGGGTGGCGGTAATGTCATGATCACTTAGTGCCCCTGTTCCTCACTCCAGCACCTGGGTGTTGCTTTTCCTCCCTGCCTGTGTTCACCTGTTAACTGATTGATCTGGTCAGTCACCTGATAAGCAAACTGAACACTCTATCAGTGGTGCCCTGTGCACTGTGGGTTCACAGGAACCACCCCACATCCATGCGCCCAGCCCCTTTCAAGACACCAGGCGTATGGATTCCTATGGCGGGGGTTACATTTTGAAGCACCTGATTAGAGCCAGAGGCTTTAATAGGCTTCAAAATAGGGTGGGATTGGGGCACAGAGAGTACGCCCTGATCCCACCCAATTGTGTGAGGATAGCAAATACATTTTTGATATTTTCACACTAAACTTCCTCTCCACCAATCAGGAGACAGGGCATCAGACCTGTTTCCTGATTGGCTAAAGTGCCAGGCCACCCTATTGGATGCCTGGGGCTTAGGAAGAGGAGCGGAGGAGACACACGATGGAGCGGAGGTCGCTGCTGGAGCGGAGGTGCACTGTCTTTGAGAGGAACTGTTGCCTGACGCCGCGGTAAGTGCAGGGGGTCTTTTAGAGCCACGTGGGCAGGGGGGGAGGGGGTTGGGATGCGGCCAGAGCCGCCAGCCCCACGAGTGTGAGGTCGGTGAGCACAGTGGCTGCATAATCTGGGTACAAGTGGCTGCATATACTAGGCACAAGTGGCTGAATTTGATGGGCACAAGTGGCTGAATTTGATGGGCACAAGTGGCTGAATTTGATGGGCACAGTGGCTGCATTTGATGGGCACAGTGGCTGCATTTGGTGGGCACAGTGGCTGCATTTGGTGAGCACAGTGGCTTCATAAGATGGGCACAGCGGTGGCACATGATGGGCACAGTGGCTGCAAATGATGGGCACAGTGACTGCATTTGGTGGGCACAGTGGCTGCACATAATGGGCACAGTGACTGTATTTGGTGGGCACAGTGGCTGCACATAATGGGCACAGTGGCTGTATTTGGTGGGCACAGTGGCTGCACATGCTGGGCACAGTGGTTGTATTTGGTGGGCAAAGTGGCTGCATATGATGGGCACAGGGGCTGCATTCGATGGGCACAGGGGCTGCATTTGATGGGCACAGGGGCTGCATTTGATGGGCACAGTTTTTTTTCAGTTTGTTTGCACCCGCCGCCCCCGAAAAATGTTGAGCACCAGCCGCCACTCACTTAGAGACAGACTTACCTATATTGTTCTAGATCAAGCCCAGTGGCGCCTGGTGCTCAAATTTTTTTTGGGGGGGGGGGGGGGGCGCAAACATTTTTTGAACAAAAAATCATCATTTGCAGCCACTGTGCCCATCAAACGCTGCCACTGTGCCCTCAAACGTTGCCACTGTGCCCAAATGCCGCCACTGTGCCATCATTTGCAGCCACTGTGCCATCAACTGCAGCCACTCTGCCCAGTAAACACTACCACTGTGACCATTAAACGCTGCCACTGTGCCATCAAATGCTGCCACTGTGCCTATCAAATGCTGCCACTGTGCCTATCAAACACAGCCACTGTGCCATCTAATGCTGCCAGTGTGCCATCAAATGCTGCCACTGTGCCCATCAAATGCTGCCACTGTGCCCATCAAATGCTGCCACTGTGCCCATCAAACGCTGCCACTGTGCCCATCAAACGCTGCCACTGTGCCATCTAATGCTGCCACTGTGCCCATCAAATGCTGCCACTGTGCCCAATAAATGCTTCCAGTGTGCCCAATAAATGCTGCCAGTGTGCCCAATAAATGCTGCCAGTGTGCCCTTGAATGCCCCCAGTGTGGCCCCCGCCTGCTCGCTGTCTGCCCGGCACTTACCCTGTCTTGGTGAGGCAGCGTGTGACGACGACGAGCGGGGTCCTCCATGCATCTCCTGCTGTCCTCATCTCCCGTCCTCTCCTCCTGATAGGCGTCCAATAGTGGCGCCTGTTGTTTCAACCAATCAGGTGCCAGGTAACAGACCTGAGTGCCTGATTGGTGGATAGGTGGTTTAGTGTTAGGAAAGCGAATAGTCATTTGCTTTTCTAACACAGCATGGCGCTCGCAGGTCACCTTTTTTGACCCCTATTAGAGCCTATGGCTCTAATCAGGTGCTTCAAAAACACCCCCTGCCGCTGTGATTCAGGCGCCATGCGCATGAAAAGGGGCCGAGCGCCTGAATAGGTGGTGTGAGTCTCTATTGGTGATAGATGGGTGGCAGGACGGGCCTCCACTGACCAAGCCTTCCATTAGTCTGCCTTGCCTGTTGTTTGATCTCCTGTGTATGACCTGGATTGGATATTGGACTATCCCCTGAACTCAGCCTGCCTTTTACCAACGGATACTGCATTATGCCCTGAACTCAGCCTGCCTTATTAACAGAACTGGCTTTGAACCACGCTATCTGTCTGCTAAACTGCAAGTAACAAAATCTATAACAACAATATTGCGCAAATGGAAAGAAGAAAAGAAAAATATATAAGCGATCGGCTGCTGACACGCTAAAATTAGGGACCCTTTTAGCTGAGAGATATGTCAAAAGTGTAGTGTAAGCGCTCTGCTTATATGACTTAAGATGATCCAAAATGGTATGTGCTCATGTATACTAAAACATGAAAAAAATAATAACCCCCAAAGAGATAGGGGTGATGCTACAAAGTAACAAAAGTTTATAAATACATAGAAAGTGACCTCTAAATATGTGTATAGACAAAAAATAAATATCAAAATATGTGTATAAACAAACAATATTTGTATAGAAACTGTATAAATAATTATCCCAGTGATAAGACAACCAAAAACTGTAAATGAATGATCACAGTAATAAAGTTCATAGATGTGCATATAGTCCAGATAAACATGCAATTTATCAATCCGGATGTATTGTGATGACAACAAAAATTCCTGTGGTATTGTGATCGAAGAGAATAGTATTTCACCCTGTGACGATCCCACCACCTTATAGGGCACGAGCTTACCAGATCTAAATGACCCTAGTAGACATACGCCTCAGGGGTCAAACAAAGCTTGTGATCTCAGCCAGTGTAATGGATATACCGATCATGGCATTTGCGACTCCAACAAACGACTAGATGAAGTAAGAATTCCTCAAGTACAAGTCCGACAACAACTCAGGCATGGGGAATGAAAAAATAAAGCCAACATGGCATAATAACGTTTTTAAAAAACTCTTTAATAAAAATATGGCTAAAACTCACATTTCCAAGATGGGTAATACAGCATATCAGAGAGAAAAAGATGGCAGTAGCAGAGTCCTCCCGACGCGTTTCGACCCACCGGTCATCATCTGGGGTGGACTACCGCTACTGCCCTACTGCCTTATATAGGTACTCACACCCCAAAGTGAAGCAAACCCCTCAATCATCGCAATTATGCCCACTTCCGGTATTGCAAGATGGCGGCCGGGCGTGCGTTCCAGGCCTCGATTCATATGCGCTCCACCTATACCTTCAATCTATTTAAAATTAGAGTCTAAAATAGAAATGGGAAGCGGTCATAGCTCCACTTCCGGTGTAAATAGAAATGGCGGCCTCGGCGTGCGTTCCACGCCTCGATCTAGCGTGCGTTCCACGTGCGTTCCACGCTTCGCATTACATGTCATCCTATGGGGGGGCTCCCCTGAGACACTTTGCGAATTTTTCCGTGGTCTAAATAACAACGACAGAGGAATCTCGTTAACTTATCAAACCAGTACAGAAAAAATACAATTTTTAGATTTAGAAATTGGAATTACAACACGAGGTTTTAGTTTTAAAACCCATTTCAAGGCCACCGACCGCAACAGCTATATTGCTATGGATAGCTGCCATCATAAAAGCTGGCTCACTTCCGTCCCACGTAGCCAATTCATTAGACTACGTCGTAATTGCACTGATGATTCCACCTTTCTAGAACAGGCGAATTGTTTAAAACAACATTTTTTGGATAAGGGATACCATGCACCAACCCTGGAAAAACAACTACAGGAGGTGTCTTATATAGATAGGGACACCCTTTTACAGGTTAAAACCCCTCAGAACAAGAATGATAAATTTAAGTGGTCGTTCATAACCACTTTTAACATGCAATACAGGCAAGTAAAAAAGATTTTTAACAAACATTGGGAGGTCTTAAAAAAAGGATCCTGTTCTTGGTCCCAATCTTCCGGATAGAGCGAATGTCCTATTCAGAGGGGCCCCTACTCTACAAGGCAAAATTGCCCCCAACATCATTAATCCCCCTATCCGGCCTACCTTTTTCCATAATCTGACGGGCTATTTTCCGTGCAGAAAATGTAGCGTGTGTCAACACAATGCATTGACACAACGCAGAATCTCAGAATTTACATCTACAATAACTGGGAAAAGATACCCAATTAAATGTTTCTGCACCTGTAAAACCAAATATGTGGTTTATTTAATAACCTGCCCTTGTGGAAAACAGTATGTTGGTCGTACCACCAGAACTTTTTCCACAAGGGTCGGTGAACATATTTCTTTGATTAGAAGCAAATTGTCCAAACACACGGTGCCGAAGCATTATAGAGAGTGTCACAATAATGATTTACGTGGCACACACTTTATTGCAATAGATAAATACACCCCACCGTGGAGAGGGGGGCCTCTAACTCGTGGGGTTTCCAGATTAGAAACCTTCTGGATCTATGAGCTCCAGTCCCACTCCCCATTCGGGATGAATGTGGAGTGGGACATTAATGCCTTTATAGATGACTCATAGGATCTTGTAGCGCTATTGGTAATTTGCTATTCGGTATTATAAATGTAAATCTGTGGGTATATTTACAAGTATTCTATTTCATTTTACATTGCATATATTTTTATTCCATTCATTTATTTTAAGATTTGATTTATTTCATTTCATTTATTCTCTATTTTTTATTTATTTTTTATTTTTGTGTTTCATGACGAAACAGTCATTTAGATCATATGAGGATTATATAACAGGTCTGATTTATTTTAGTATATTTATTTTCCATTTTTATGCTCTATGATAAAATAGTCATTTAGATTGCATGACGATTAACATATGGCATTATGTATAATGGGTTATATCCTTTATGTGCTGATGTGAAGTTTTATCCATTTCTTTAATGGCCACTAGGTGTCATCACGCCACCTTTTTTCAAAAGCACCTGAAGTGAAGTAACCCTCTCTCCAGCCCTACGTGTTGTCTTTGTTTTCATTCTCCGCATGCACCGGAAGTTCACTCACTTCCGGTTACGGAGTCCGTGGAGGCGCACTTCCTGTTCCGGTTCATAATCGGGGCAATGGTAAGTGATATCCTTCCATGTCACCCTAAATGGCAAAATGTGATGCATATTGAGGATTGGTTTCCTCCTTGCCACTCTCAATCGGATCATATCAAAAGGCTCTTGGTTCCCCTTTTTTTCTTTTGCGCGGAACACATGTAATGCGAAGCGTGGAACGCACGTGGAACGCACGCTAGATCGAGGCGTGGAACGCACGCCGAGGCCGCCATTTCTATTTACACCGGAAGTGGAGCTATGACCGCTTCCCATTTCTATTTTAGACTCTAATTTTAAATAGATTGAAGGTATAGGTGGAGCGCATATGAATCGAGGCCTGGAACGCACGCCCGGCCGCCATCTTGCAATACCGGAAGTGGGCATAATTGCGATGATTGAGGGGTTTGCTTCACTTTGGGGTGTGAGTACCTATATAAGGCAGTAGGGCAGTAGCGGTAGTCCACCCCAGATGATGACCGGTGGGTCGAAACGCGTCGGGAGGACTCTGCTACTGCCATCTTTTTCTCTCTGATATGCTGTATTACCCATCTTGGAAATGTGAGTTTTAGCCATATTTTTATTAAAGAGTTTTTTAAAAACGTTATTATGCCATGTTGGCTTTATTTTTTCATTCCCCATGCCTGAGTTGTTGTCGGACTTGTACTTGAGGAATTCTTACTTCATCTAGTCGTTTGTTGGAGTCGCAAATGCCATGATCGGTATATCCATTACACTGGCTGAGATCACAAGCTTTGTTTGACCCCTGAGGCGTATGTCTACTAGGGTCATTTAGATCTGGTAAGCTCGTGCCCTATAAGGTGGTGGGATCGTCACAGGGTGAAATACTATTCTCTTCGATCACAATACCACAGGAATTTTTGTTGTCATCACAATACATCCGGATTGATAAATTGCATGTTTATCTGGACTATATGCACATCTATGAACTTTATTACTGTGATCATTCATTTACAGTTTTTGGTTGTCTTATCACTGGGATAATTATTTATACAGTTTCTATACAAATATTGTTTGTTTATACACATATTTTGATATTTATTTTTTGTCTATACACATATTTAGAGGTCACTTTCTATGTATTTATAAACTTTTGTTACTTTGTAGCATCACCCCTATCTCTTTGGGGGTTATTATTTTTTTCATGTTTTAGTATACATGAGCACATACCATTTTGGATCATCTTAAGTCATATAAGCAGAGCGCTTACACTACACTTTTGACATATCTCTCAGCTAAAAGGGTCCCTAATTTTAGCGTGTCAGCAGCCGATCGCTTATATATTTTTCTTTTCTTCTTTCCATTTGCGCAATATTGTTGTTATAGATTTTGTTACTGGGCTTTAGTGGATTAATATTGCAGCATTGGTTAAAAAAAACCTTTCATAGGTATAATGGATATATTTGACTATAGAGCTTCACATAAAGTGAACACAGATGGTGTATTTGTCCCTGATAGTAGTAATACCGAGATCGGGGGTCTTTTTATAAGGTTGAAAAACATCATGTCCACCGAATTACATTTGCAGTGGGACTTGGTGTTTCTACAACAATACATCACTGAACAGATGGTTCCTCGTAGCCTCAGATGGGATGTGTGCCCACAACAGGGAGAGACGGATCCTGACTCTTGGTTTAAATATTTTAATGAGGCAGGAACCAATCTTCTTTCTTTTCTCATTTTAAAGAAAAAGGCCCGTCTAACAAATTTAGATAAAGAAATTAAGGAAATCAAAGATAAGCTAAATATCTATAAAGGTTCATCGGAATACACCTCTCTTTCATCTAATTTACTCAACCATTTAGAGAAAGAGGACCGAGAACAAAAAAATAAAAAACAGAAAAAATATTCTCGAGATACAAACGACTACAAAACGAATAATGTATTTGGATGGCAAAAGCTATTTTTAGCACCACCCTCTGACCACACTGCTCCCGCTATGAACATGGAAAGTAGTCCATATCCTGGTACCTCTTCCTCCCAGGACATGTCCTTCCCTAGATCATACAGCGAGGTTGTACAAAAACGACCTGATAAGGGGACACAAAACGTTCAACATCCCAATCAATATATGTCGAACCCTCAAAAAAGGGGTAGGGGTGGATTAAGAGGAAAAAGGGGTGGACGTGGAAATCAAAGGGGTAACTCCCATTACAGGAACAGCTCTGTTTCAGACAATTATAATAACTCATCATACTATTCCTCACCACGAACATCATATCCTTCCAATCATCAGAATTATCCCTCCCTCCCCCGAGAGCCGAATTCCCCTAATTATTCTAATCGGGGAATCCAGCACTACGAGGACATACCCCCGTCACAGAACAGGTTTGCACCTTTGCGTGATATGAGAAACTCTGACAACACCTATATCAGGCACTCTCCTTCTCCCTATCCATACAACCCTCCTAACATTAATTACGAACAACAGGGTTTTCACGAAGACCCTTACCCCAAGAAAAGGGGCCAAGAACGAAGAGAGGTTGCAGAGGGGGATGGAGATTACAAAGACGGAAAAAGAAGAAGACTCTGACAGGACAGGGGGTTTTCAATTTAAGCACCAAGTCTTTTACACCTGAAGAAATGTCAGTTCTAGACAAGGGCTTAAAATTTGCACCCCCCAACAAACTCAATAAATTTTCCACTTTTATAGACATACATAAATTTACACGGAAGATAAATATTCAAAGATACCTTACATCTAATCCGTATCGTACAGATTATCATGCCAGTACTTCAGGCACTGTCCACTCAGGGTTATCTAACCCTTCCCTTTTCTCCCCTCCAGTACCCACGGCTCCTGCAGTCAAAATTTTTAGAGATTTGGTACTCAGCGATTTAGCTAAATTACCAGTCAAAAAACATTTTTCCACGTCTTTGCCAAAAGCCGCACTGAGGTCTCTTTGTGATCAAAAACAAGTTATAGTACGCCCCGCCGATAAGGGAGGGGGCATAGTTATACTTGATAAGACCAAATACGAGGAAGAAATGGGGAATATTTTAAGTGAACCAGATACATATAGCAAATTACCCAACAACCCCACCAATGTTTACAAAAAACAATTAAAAACCCTCATCGATAAGGGTTTTGAACAAAAAATTTTGAACAAAAAAGAAAAAGCCTTCTTGGTCCCGACATCCCCCAGAATACCTACAATCTATTATCTGCCTAAAATCCATAAGAGTCTGACGGCCCCCCCAGGCAGACCAATCGTGAGTGGCATCAACTCTGTCACATCACGCATAGGCAGATATATAGATTTCTACCTCCAACCATTGGTTAGAAAGATGCCCTCGTATATACAAGACACAGGGGATACCATTAGAAAACTAGAAGGTATGCAAATTCAAGGACAATGCATTATAGCTACCGCCGATGTAGCATCCTTATATACCTGTATTCCACAGGATAAAGGAATTGAAGCGGTACGCTTTTTTCTAGATCAAGAACACACGTTAGTCCCCTGCCAACGAGACTATATCATAGAATTACTGGAATTTGCTACCAGCCATAGTTACTTCTGGTTTAATGGCCAGTATTACTCCCAACGTAGAGGCGTGGCCATGGGGGCCAAATTTGCACCCAGCCTGGCCAATCTTTTTATGGCCAAATGGGAGGAGGATGTCGTCTATGCCCGGCGGAGCCCACTATTGAGGTTGTGGGTCCGGTACATAGACGACATCCTCCTCCTATGGGGGGGCTCCCCTGAGACACTTTGCGAATTTTTCCGTGGTCTAAATAACAACGACAGAGGAATCTCGTTAACTTATCAAACCAGTACAGAAAAAATACAATTTTTAGATTTAGAAATTGGAATTACAACACGAGGTTTTAGTTTTAAAACCCATTTCAAGGCCACCGACCGCAACAGCTATATTGCTATGGATAGCTGCCATCATAAAAGCTGGCTCACTTCCGTCCCACGTAGCCAATTCATTAGACTACGTCGTAATTGCACTGATGATTCCACCTTTCTAGAACAGGCGAATTGTTTAAAACAACATTTTTTGGATAAGGGATACCATGCACCAACCCTGGAAAAACAACTACAGGAGGTGTCTTATATAGATAGGGACACCCTTTTACAGGTTAAAACCCCTCAGAACAAGAATGATAAATTTAAGTGGTCGTTCATAACCACTTTTAACATGCAATACAGGCAAGTAAAAAAGATTTTTAACAAACATTGGGAGGTCTTAAAAAAGGATCCTGTTCTTGGTCCCAATCTTCCGGATAGAGCGAATGTCCTATTCAGAGGGGCCCCTACTCTACAAGGCAAAATTGCCCCCAACATCATTAATCCCCCTATCCGGCCTACCTTTTTCCATAATCTGACGGGCTATTTTCCGTGCAGAAAATGTAGCGTGTGTCAACACAATGCATTGACACAACGCAGAATCTCAGAATTTACATCTACAATAACTGGGAAAAGATACCCAATTAAATGTTTCTGCACCTGTAAAACCAAATATGTGGTTTATTTAATAACCTGCCCTTGTGGAAAACAGTATGTTGGTCGTACCACCAGAACTTTTTCCACAAGGGTCGGTGAACATATTTCTTTGATTAGAAGCAAATTGTCCAAACACACGGTGCCGAAGCATTATAGAGAGTGTCACAATAATGATTTACGTGGCACACACTTTATTGCAATAGATAAATACACCCCACCGTGGAGAGGGGGGCCTCTAACTCGTGGGGTTTCCAGATTAGAAACCTTCTGGATCTATGAGCTCCAGTCCCACTCCCCATTCGGGATGAATGTGGAGTGGGACATTAATGCCTTTATAGATGACTCATAGGATCTTGTAGCGCTATTGGTAATTTGCTATTCGGTATTATAAATGTAAATCTGTGGGTATATTTACAAGTATTCTATTTCATTTTACATTGCATATATTTTTATTCCATTCATTTATTTTAAGATTTGATTTATTTCATTTCATTTATTCTCTATTTTTTATTTATTTTTTATTTTTGTGTTTCATGACGAAACAGTCATTTAGATCATATGAGGATTATATAACAGGTCTGATTTATTTTAGTATATTTATTTTCCATTTTTATGCTCTATGATAAAATAGTCATTTAGATTGCATGACGATTAACATATGGCATTATGTATAATGGGTTATATCCTTTATGTGCTGATGTGAAGTTTTATCCATTTCTTTAATGGCCACTAGGTGTCATCACGCCACCTTTTTTCAAAAGCACCTGAAGTGAAGTAACCCTCTCTCCAGCCCTACGTGTTGTCTTTGTTTTCATTCTCCGCATGCACCGGAAGTTCACTCACTTCCGGTTACGGAGTCCGTGGAGGCGCACTTCCTGTTCCGGTTCATAATCGGGGCAATGGTAAGTGATATCCTTCCATGTCACCCTAAATGGCAAAATGTGATGCATATTGAGGATTGGTTTCCTCCTTGCCACTCTCAATCGGATCATATCAAAAGGCTCTTGGTTCCCCTTTTTTTCTTTTGCGCGGAACACATGTAATGCGAAGCGTGGAACGCACGTGGAACGCACGCTAGATCGAGGCGTGGAACGCACGCCGAGGCCGCCATTTCTATTTACACCGGAAGTGGAGCTATGACCGCTTCCCATTTCTATTTTAGACTCTAATTTTAAATAGATTGAAGGTATAGGTGGAGCGCATATGAATCGAGGCCTGGAACGCACGCCCGGCCGCCATCTTGCAATACCGGAAGTGGGCATAATTGCGATGATTGAGGGGTTTGCTTCACTTTGGGGTGTGAGTACCTATATAAGGCAGTAGGGCAGTAGCGGTAGTCCACCCCAGATGATGACCGGTGGGTCGAAACGCGTCGGGAGGACTCTGCTACTGCCATCTTTTTCTCTCTGATATGCTGTATTACCCATCTTGGAAATGTGAGTTTTAGCCATATTTTTATTAAAGAGTTTTTTAAAAACGTTATTATGCCATGTTGGCTTTATTTTTTCATTCCCCATGCCTGAGTTGTTGTCGGACTTGTACTTGAGGAATTCTTACTTCATCTAGTCGTTTGTTGGAGTCGCAAATGCCATGATCGGTATATCCATTACACTGGCTGAGATCACAAGCTTTGTTTGACCCCTGAGGCGTATGTCTACTAGGGTCATTTAGATCTGGTAAGCTCGTGCCCTATAAGGTGGTGGGATCGTCACAGGGTGAAATACTATTCTCTTCGATCACAATACCACAGGAATTTTTGTTGTCATCACAATACATCCGGATTGATAAATTGCATGTTTATCTGGACTATATGCACATCTATGAACTTTATTACTGTGATCATTCATTTACAGTTTTTGGTTGTCTTATCACTGGGATAATTATTTATACAGTTTCTATACAAATATTGTTTGTTTATACACATATTTTGATATTTATTTTTTGTCTATACACATATTTAGAGGTCACTTTCTATGTATTTATAAACTTTTGTTACTTTGTAGCATCACCCCTATCTCTTTGGGGGTTATTATTTTTTTCATGTTTTAGTATACATGAGCACATACCATTCTGCTAAACTGCAAGTACCTGTTTGCTTTGCTCAGTTCACATCTGCCCTGATGTGGTGGCCAGACACTATACCATTGTGTATAAGTCCTGGGGGCAACCAAGTACCGGTAGGCCTGCTTGTCTTAAGGGAAAGGGGGCTGCTATAGGTGAAGTGCACAGTAGCCAGCTATAGTGTTTGATCACCTGCATTGGGGTAGATGTGACATTGATGACAATTTCTTGGAAAAAGAGGAAAGTAAGATAAGTGGGGAGGTAATATTATTTATATTAGAATTGCTGAGGACATTAGAGGAAAATGGACTACTGGACAGATTTGAAAAGCCATTGATTATTTTAGTTATAAAGTTGGAGTTCCTGAAGAGGGTTAATTGAGACATTCTTCCATTTTAGGTGCCAATGATTGTGCTACTTTTGCAGCAATTTGAAAGCACTTCCACTGGTCTGAATTGTCCCATTATGAGGCCTCTGCCCTACCAATATTCGTTATAACCTGCATTAGCCCTAGCAGATCAGGTTAAATAATTCATGAAGGAATGAGCCTAGTATCTAGGCTCTACTTCTATCCCACATTATCACTTCTCATATTCTCTAGGTGTGTATGTGTAGAGGATTTACGCTATTATTTATTGATTACTTAAGGAAGCTACGGAATTTGCTATTGCATACATTCCAATATTAATAAGAAGCTCAACTGCTGAATCTTGCCAAAATAACTTTGTACAGCTTCTGGCTACCTATGTTGTACTGTGTTACCTAACTTTCCATAAGTAAGCATTTGAGAATTCTACAATAGATAATAGCTCAATGCAAATAACACAGTTGCTATCCTATTATCAGTGACTTCATAACCTTGACCAAGAATTGTTTTCTTTTAACAACCCCCAAAATGAGTTGTCTGTAATTCACTATCAGCACATTTAATATTGAATGACCTTTATTACCTGCATATGCAGGAAGATACCATAAATGATCGTGCTTTATCATTGCTCATACACACAATGGGGGTTATTTACGAAAGGTAAATCCACTTTGCGCTGAAAGTGCACTTAGAAGTGCAGTCGCTGTAAATCTAAGGGGTAGATCTGAAATGAGTGGAAGCTCTGCTGATATTATCTTCCAATCACGTGCAAGCTAAAATGTTGTTTTTTATTTTCCTTGCATGTCCACCTTGGATCTACAGTGACTTTATTTCCAAGTGCACTTGCAGTGCAAAGTGGATTTTCCTTTAGTTAATAACCCCCAATGCAATGATGGAGGGGTTGGATTTCTCCAGTTCTACCAATCCTATAGAAAGGAAGTACTGGACTCCACCAGAGTTGGTACTTGGAACTTGTGACCTTTTTAACCCACATTTATACAGTTGCAACGATTTTTAGGTGTGCCCCCAGTCAGTGCCAATACTATGTCTATTCTGTTGTCATTTTGTTAATGTGATACTAAACAGAGATGTGTTAATTGCCATAATTCATTTACATAGTTCCCACTGACTAGCATAGCTCTCAACTGTCCCTGATTTCAAGGGACTGTCCCTGATCTGTCGCTCATTCCTCCCCGTTTGTCCCTCATTTTGGTCTGATCTATATAGTTGTATAAAAAAATACACTTTTTACCTATCAAAAGGTGTTTTCCAGTGCTAAACCTTTTATCTGATTTCTAAATTGCTGCATTTGTAAATTCCAAAAGCCAATATAAAGGAATAGTAGTGGTATAAAAAGCACTTGTGGGTTTAACCAATCTTGTTTTTTGTACAATTCCCCTTTAAGGGGTGTAACAAGGGGTATGTCGTGTGCCTGCATACTTTTGCTGATAGGTGTCCCTCATTCTCAAAAAGTTGGGAGGTATGGACTAGTCCTTAACCATGGCTTATACACCCGTACATCGTGAGTGTGGCTGTGACTCCATTTGGGGTTAGGCACCCTTGATAGTCTGACGGCTCTGCCCCACTGACCGGTGCTTGTGGGTCCTCTGTTGATACCCCTATGGGGCTCATATTGGACATCTATTGACCTTTAGAAACAGTGATCTTCACAGGCTTCCTCCTGTTTATGTCTCACTTTGACAGGCAGGCCGCATGTGCTTTGGTGGCGCGATGACTCCGTCCCCAGAGATGGGCTTCCGCCATGTGTCATCACGCTGAGGGACCCCATGATGGACCTCAGCTGCCATTGGTTTTGGCACCGCTGTCCTCGTCCCCTGTCCAGCTGATACCAATCACGCAGCTGCACAATTGGTTCAAACCAGATCACACGCAGGTATATCTACCTGCATCCCAGGCATCCATTGTGAAGCCGTGTTGGTTGCGTGGTGGAATGCGCCATACAGAAAATACCAGAAACATATGTGGAGGTATGTAGTTAGGACTCTCATGCTAAGACCTCTCTCTTTTCCTTTACATTTTTACCCACTCTCTTTGTGCCTTATACATGACACATTGGAAGTACAAAAAATAGTCCTGCACCATTCTGGTGTAAATGTGATGGGATGAGAAGTTACATTAGATAGGGGGATAGGATATTTATAGCAGAATTGAGAGGGAATGAGACTAGAAGAGAGGAGTGAGAACAGGGCTGTTGCAAGGGTTTTTGATACCATTGGCTCTACCCCTGACTCCACCCCCTTTTCCCTGACTATGTGAACCCCACCTTTTTAGTGAAGTGCCCATCAAATGCAGCCCACCAGTGCCCATCAAATGCGGCCTCACCAGCATCCATCAATGCAGCCTCACCATCGCCCATCAAATGCAGCTTCACCAGTACCCATCAATGCAGCCTACCAGCGCCCATCAAATGTGGCTTCACCAGCACCCATCAAAAGCGGCCTCACCAGCGCTCATCAATTCAGGCTACCAGCACCCATCAAATGCAGCCTACCAGCACCCATCAAATGTAGCCTACCAGCGCCCATCAATTCAGCCTCACTAGCGCCCATCAAATGCAGCCTACCAACCCTCATCAATGCAGTCTAGCAGCACCCATCAATGCAGCCTCACCAGCATCCTTTAATGCAGCCTCACCAAAGCCCATTAATGCAGCCTCACCAACACCCATCAATGCAGCCTCACCAGCACCCATCAATGTAGCCTCATCAGCAAACATCAAATGCAGCCTCACCAGCGCCCATCAATGTAGCCTCACCAGCACGCATCAATGCAGCCTCACCAGCACCCATCCATGCAACCTCATTAGCACCCATCAAATGCAGCCTCATCAGCACCCACCAATACAACCTACCAGTGACCATCAAATGCAGCCTGCCTCACCAGCGTTCATAAAAGGCAGCCTGCCTCACCAGCGTCCATCAAAGGCAGCCTGCCTCACCAGCGCTCATCAAATGTAGCCTCACCGTGCCCATCAAATGCAGCCTACCAGCGCCCATCAATGCAGCCTACCAGTGCCCATCAATGAATATTTGCTTGCTTCCATTCATTCAGAAGTCGGGACCCAGACACAGTCCTCCACCACCGCTGCACCTCTGACACTATGTGCGACCGGTGTGTAGCTGCCTGCTGATGCTGAGACTTAGTTGCTTGCTATAGAGAGCAAAGAGTAGGAAAACCAGTGGCCAGGCAGCAGGGAGCCCTAGGCGGCTGCCTAGTTTTCCTAGTGATAGCACCAGCCCTGAGTGAGAAGCCCAGCTACAGGAACACTGATCCATGCTGGATAAGATAAGATAGAAGAACTGAATATAGGTGATCGGCTTTCACTGGGTCAGGGAGACAGCGCTGCAGGTGGAGAGCAGAAAGGAATACACAGGCTGTGGGCAGTGAGTTGGAGGAACAATCCACTATGAGACAGAATGAGGGTACAGATGTCACTTAATGGAGACTGACCATGGCACAATCAGTGCAGAAGGAAGAATGTGAGCAGGACAAGTATCTAGAATGGGGAGTGGTAAAAATCTTATGGAGGTTGATAGAAGATAATGCAGGCAAGGAGAGCTGAGCACAGAGAGAACCCTGGGAGGGATCGTCTGCAGGGCTGGATTAAGAACATCATGGGCCTGGTGCTGAGGATTATGGTGGGGCTTTTTATTAAAAATAAATAAAAAATATAATTAAAATTGCAAACAGTTTTTTGAGAGGGAGGATGAGAGAGAGAGAGAGAAAGGGGATGAGAGAGGGGTGAGGAGTAAGGGAGGGAGGATGAGAGAAAGAGAGAAAGGGGATGAGAGAGGGGTAAGGGAGGGAGGATGAGATAGAGAGAGAATGCGAATGAGCATGCGTGGAAGTGATGGCAACATAGCCCGGCCAAGGCAAGTGACCGAAGGCACAGAACCCGGAAGGAAGACAGGGTGAAGATGGAACAAAAGTGTGCCCATTCTTGAGCTGGTAACATTGAGGATATTCAATATTGTTTTAAAGAACTGTTTTTGTGTGTAAGAGGCATAGGGGAGGAGTATGGATGGTATAAAAGTGGGATGTGCAGGTGAGGAAGAGGAATGTGGAGGGTATAACAGTGGGCACTATATACAGGAGAGGAGTATGGAGGGTATGCCAGTGGGCAGTATGTACAGGAGAGGAGTGTGGAGGGTATGATAGGGGCAGTATGTACAGGAGAGGGGTGTGGATGGTATTATGAGGGTGATATGTACAGGAGAGGAGTGTGGAGAGAAAGATAGTTGGCAGTATGTACAGGAGAGGAGTGTGGAGGGAATGACAGTTGGCAGTATGGAGAGGAGTGTGGAGGGTATCACAATGGGCAGTATGTACAGAAGAGGAATGTGGAGGGTATGACAGTGAGCAGTATGCACAGGAGAGGAGTGTGGATGGTATGACAGTGAGCAGAATGTACAGGAGAGGAGTTTGGAGGGTATGACAGTGAGCAGAATGTACAGGAGAGGAGTGTGGATGGTATGACAGTGAGCGGAATGTACAGGATAAGAGTGTGGAGGGTATGACAGTGAGCAGTATGTATAGGAGAGAAGTGTGTAGGGTATGACAGTGGACACTATGTATGGGAGAGGAGTGTGGAGGGTATGACAGTGGGCACTATGTATAGGAGAGGAGTGTGGAGGGTATGACAGTGGGCACTATGTATAGGAGAGGAGTGTGGAGTGTATGACAGTGGGCAATATGTACAGGGGAGGAGGATGTAGGAATCTGGGAAGGAAGAATGTAAAGGTTTGTGGTAGGATGTTTAGGGACTGCGTAGTGGTTAAGTGGGCCATACATGAATTGAAATTGAGCCAATTAAGCAGAGACCAGCCATAGTCGATCTATGTATGGACTAGCTGTACAACCAGCCTGTCAGGTGTTTCCCAAAACAGTCAGTGCTGCCAGCTCATGGAGGTCATGGAGGGATATCAATCAGCGGGTGGGGGGGAGTAACTGGGAGTAATATATTTTGGAGTAGGGTCTGTCAAATGCAGGTTGGGAAATGGTCACCTGTGATATAAGTTGAAGGGAAGTGGCTAACACGGGAAGTGGCTAACAGGGGAAGTGGCTGGGGAGTGACCTCTTTGGTGGGGAGTGTGAAATGGATGATGTGTTTCAAGTTTCTTTCACATTTGCAGTAATGCTTACTGCCCTCTGAAAAGTGATCTGTGGTGTATTGCTTTTCCATGAGTGGTAAAGCAGCAGCTGACAGGCGTTCATGAGGTGCTACTACCGCCTCCTTTTTTTTTTTTTACATTGCTGAATGGCAGTTTTACATTGTTGGACTATGCTGCTACTACGAGTGAGTTTGAAAGGTGGAGGTGTCACAGTACTGGACGGAGGGCGGAAGCTGCAGGAGTTAATCACCTGCTGGTTAATGTTAACTGCAGCAGCTCCCGCTCCTGCTCTCCAGCCAGTTCTGTGATATGTCCCTCTCACTGCTCTTCAATGGGGGGGTGTAAGGACTGACAATGAGCCGTGTTCATGATTAGAGGTCTGACAAAGGCTGTTTATGAGAACAATGCTGGAATGTAAATGGAAACAAAAATTTTGTTGTAGCTCATAGAGAACAATCATGTCTCAGCCTTTATTCACCAGAAAAAGGAAACAAAAAAATAAATCTTATTGGTTATCCAAAGCCATAACTTTACTTTTTTGTAACCATTTCCCTATCCTCCAGTAAGTGATTCTTTTTACCCTTACAATTCGCAGATCTCTGATTTGAACAATAAGAAAAAATTATGTCTAAAAAGATTACATCGTTTGCCTTGTTTCCACTGAGCGGATCGGTTCGGTTTGGTTTGGTTCGGTACGCTATTGAGTGTTTCCATTATGAATGCGGCCCATACAACCGAACCATACCGCACCATTCATGGTCCTGCTTCAGATGTGGGCCCATAAAAAATTCTACGGTGCGGTAAGGGCGGAGCTCCTGGCATCACACAATACATTCCACTGATTGGTGGACAGAAAAAACATCAATGCTCACGTCAAAGGCATTTTTTCTAAGCCCTGTATGGCCCCTGGTGGTTCGATTTGCAGTGGAAACGCTCACCTGAATAGGCTGGACTATTCTAACCCTTCCAAACTGTACCGACCCGAACCGTTCCGCTCAGTGGAAACGAGGCATATGTATAAAAATCGGCAGCTTGGAATCAACGTCAAACATAAACGCTTTTCTGCAGACATCACATGCAGTTCCTGACGACTTGATTTATATTGTAAATATTCTTCTCATACACTTTCACTGTTCCTCTATCAATAATCGTGCAGACTCATCAATTCGGCCAATCCCCAGAAGACGTCCACTCGTGACAAAATGCGTAGGGTGGAGCCCCCGACATTGAAGTCAATAACACTACCTTTCCGCGACGTTGGTGAGATGAACATTTTAGGAAATAGGGAGAAGCTAATAGAGATGCCGTGGCTTCTATATGACATAACCGCCTGTTATGATACTTTGCTCTTGTAAGTGCAAACTCTTCTTTTATTAAATTATTTGATGTGATATACTGCACCGTGGGAGTTTTTATTTTTTATCTTTGAGTAACTATATAATATCGGCTGGTCCGGATATCTATACGTTTTGGGGAGACTGTTAATTCCCTGTGCTGGGTGAGACTGTTATCAGCAGTCACGGCTTTTTGGTAAGCAAGCCATTTCACACTTGGGTGTTGATCTGAACACACGGCTGATTTGTTTTGGGAAGATGGGTGTCACAACTTCTTTTTCCTGCAATTCATCCTTTATCCTCTAGAGGCTAATTTTGCACAGACTCTTTTCATTGATTATTATGGGAGGTTGCTTTAGTATTCCCTTTTCATTTTTTCTTTTTTGGATATTTTTTCTTTTTGGGAAATTATTTTTTTCTTTTCATTGCTAATTAATTGCTTATTGAATTTATCACTTATTTATTGAATTCATCACTTACGTATTGATTATTCTATTCTTTATCACATATTGATATCATAATTAATTTTACATCATAAAGCCCCATACACACGATCGGACTTTGTACAAACTTTCCCGTGGACTTTTGTACAAAGGGCGTGGTCCACAAGTTTGTATTGCATACACACGGTCGGACTTTTTTTTAACAACAAACACGAACGTAATGATGTCACAACGTACTGACGCCGCTTCAAAAGAGGACGTTCAATGACTCCAGCGCCACCTTTGGTGAACTTCTGTATTGTAGTCTGATCTTTTGCATTGGTTCTGAGCATGCGTGTTGTACCTTGTACAAAAGTCCGATGCTTTTGCGTACACACGGTCGGACTTTGCTCCATCGGACTTTTGTTGCCAGAAAGTTTGTCCGTTCGCACAGCCAACAAAAGTCCGATGAAAACAGAAAAAGTTTGTCCGATGGAGCGTACACACAGTCGGATGTTGCTCCAAAACAGCTAATTTGCATGTTTGTTGTCAAAAAGTCCGACCGTGTGTCCGGGCCTTTAGTAGCGCTGCACTCACTTTGTTATTCATCAAAAATGTGTAATGAAGTCATAATAAAATGCAGGGAATATATATTCAGTTCGGGTTAAGCAAGGTTAGAAGTTGCAGTAACTATACTGTATGAGATGTCACCCAAGAATCTTAGGAATTTCAGCGAATATATAAACAGCATTATGTTGTCACACAACCTCTCCATTCAGAATCAGAACTACTACAATGTGTCAAGTCTACTCATGGAGCTGGTTTATATAAGATGGGGCTCAATGTGGATTTTAGTTGAATTCTTCACAATAATTACAATAATAACAAAATATGCTGAGCCTGCAGGCTCATCGAATGTGACACAGCATAGCAGTACACTTTTTTTATTGCAGCCATTTTTGGCATAGGGCTTTGTTGCCATAACAAGTGAAAATGAGTAAGTTCCATTAAGTTTGAATAATGTCTAATATTTCTGTACCTGTGAAGCAGTCACACCAGTAAAACAATCTTTTCAGTTTGCAGAAGAGTGGGAAATGTTTGAACTTTTTCCAAATCTACAATGGTTACACAAAAAAAAAATAAACACCAGTGTTCCTTTTCGAAGAAGAAGGACCTTCCCTTTACCCCAGGGGTGCAAGGCTCCTTAAAAGGGCAAGGCCACTCTGGTCTACCTAGCCTAAAGGTCTGGCAGATCTCTCTCCTTGGGGCTAGTCAAAGCTGACCACTGAGTACCAGAAGACAGACCTCCAGGAAGAAGTGTAGGGAACCATAGGGCCACACATCCTCCACCTAGACTTCAGGGTAGGCCCAAAAGACCCGCACCCTACCATCTAGTGGAGTGAAAAATCGCACACAAAAGGTTAAGTGACACACACATGGAGATAAATAAATACAGGCAGTCCCCGAATTACGAACAGGTTAGGGACTGCCTGTTTGTTCTTAAGTTGGATTTGGTCGTAATTCGGACATGCATGCGTAGAATGGCATTTTCCAATGTTTTCCGCTGTTTTCTGGCGTCGTTTTCTGATGTTTTCCGCAGTTTTCAGAAGTTTTCCACAGTTTTCTGCTGTTTTCCGATGTTTTGCGACATGCCTGCCGGCACCACCTACAGTTCATAAGTAGGAGCTGTTCGTAAGTTGGAGGTTCGTAACTCGTGGACCTCCTGTTAGCCCTTGTACACACGGTCGGAGATTCCGACAGAATGTTTCCTATCGGACCGTTTTATCGGATATTTCGACTGTGTGTGGTCTGCATCGGACTGTTTCCGACGGACCAACTTTTCCAACTTGCCGGTAAAATTTTCAGACAAAATGCTCCGATCGGACATACTCCGATTATGTGTAGCCTACTCCGACGGACAAAGTGCCACGCATGCTCAGATCAAATTCCTTTACCAAAGCTATTGGCTACTAGCCTGAACGTAGTCCCGTCGTAACGAAATAACGTCATCACGTTATGTACAATCGGATTTTCCGAGAACTTAGTCCGACCGTGTGTATGCAACATCACTTCCGGACCTCTTTCGGAATGAATCCGTTGGAATTACTCCGATGGATTTGGTTGTCGGAATCTCCGACCGTGTGTACAAGGGCTAAAAAGTGCCAGCATACAATGCAATGGATAGTGATCAGTTTTATATTGTTTGTGAACTCATTGTGGAGATTTGTGTTCACTTTCTGTCCCAGTGACAACACTGTTACTAAGACAGGCTGTGATAATAAATCAACTGAGACACAGAAAAAAAGTACTTTTTGTCATTAGTTGGGTTGAGGTTTGGGTTTACTGCTACCTTTGCAGCAAGTCCCTGGGATTACCTGGGTTCACAAATTGCATTTTCTTTTTGCAAATGTTTTTTACATGTTTGCCACCAAAAATAAAGAACAACCTATAATGTGATGAATAGTCTTTGTACCTGGTCAGCTGAGTCACAAAGGTTAATAATCTGAAGAAATGTATAACCCAGTCTTCTACTATTAAAGATTTGTTCACAACAGCTGTATTGTCAGTTTGTGTGCTGTTAGGGGGGATTGAAAATTCTGTATATGGATAGCTAACAGTGGCGGAATTATCAGGGTCGCAACAGTCGCAGTTGCGACTGGGCCCTGGAATTCCATCACTGTGGGGGGGGGGCCGACGTGGTTGCTATCCACAGGGCTGTGAGTGGAGAGCGTGTCTCTCATTTAACAGCAGCGCAGAGACACCGGGACTGACGTTTAATTTTCCCTCGTCCTCTCTCCCAGGGAACACAAAACACACAGCTGATCTGCTCCCCCTTCGGCCCCCCTCCCCTCCTCTCCTGTGTTCTCCGCGGGCATTCAGGTGCGAAGCTAACAAGCTCACATTTCCCTCGGAGAACACAGGAGAGGAGGGGAGGGGGGGCCGAAGGGGGAGCAGATCAGCTGTGTGTTTTGTGTTCCCTGGGAGAGAGGACGAGGGAAAATTAAACGTCAGTCCCGGTGTCTCTGCGCTGCTGCTACATGAGACACACTCTCCACTCACAGCCGTGCTGACCCCTCTCCAGTGTGTGTATAGACTCAGGAAGATCCCGCCGCCCATCAACATCATAGAGCTGCTGATCGCTGCCTCCCCCCAGGTGCGGGGGGGTTACAGAGATCTGCTGAGGGCCAAGGTGCACAGCGGAGTCCAGCAAGGTACAGAGAAACCTCTTTAAGGGGGGGTGACTGTCTAGGGACCCTAAAGTAAGGGGGGCTCTCTGGGGACCCTGATGTAAGGGGGGGTATCTGGGGATCCTGAAGCAAGGGGACCCTCTGTGAACCCTGATGTCCAGTACCACCGCCACCCCTCCTCCAGTACCACCACCACCACCGTGCCACCCACCTTCAGTACCACCTCCAGGACCACCACCACCCCTCTCCAGTACCACCACCACCACCGTGCCACCCACCTTCAGTACCACCACCACCCACCTCCAGGACCACCGCCACCCCCCCTCCAGTACCACCGCCACCCCCTCTCCAGTACCACCACCATGCCACCCACCTCCAGTACCACCACCACCCCTCTCCAGGACCACCATGCCTCTCCAGTACCATCGCCACCCTCCTCCAGTACCACCACCCACCCTCCAGTACCACTGCCACCCACCTCCGGAACCACCGCCACCTCTCTCCAGGACCGCCACCCCCCTTCAGTACCACCACCGCCACCCACCTCCAGTACCACCACCACCCACCTCCAGTTCCACCGCCACCCCTCTCCAGGACCACTATCCCCCTCCAGTACCACCACCGCCACCCACCTCCAGTACCACCGCCACCACCTCCAGTACCACTGCCACCCCTCTCCAGGACCACCATCCCCCTCCAGTACCACCGCCACCCCCCTCCAGTACCACCACCGCCACCCACCTCCAGGACCACCATCCCCCTCCAGTACCACCGCCACCCCCCTCCAGTACCACCACTGCACTGGTGACACAGGTTTCACTCGGGACACAGGCTGCACAGAAATGTTTTACTTTGTTGTACAGTGGAAAAAAATATAGTATCAAAAACATGCTTTTCGGGGGGGGCCTTCCTGATTTCTTGCATCGGGGCCATGAGGTTTCTAGTTACGCCTCTGATAGCTAATGTCCTATTTTGGTGCTATTCCTATTTTTAAATTTGATATTGGTATATGTTCTCAGTAGCAGTAACAAAAAAAATGGCCCCTGCGCCTACCTACAGTATAACAAGCCATCACAGCAAGGAACACATGGAAGGGCAATGCATTCAAGACAAAACCAGAAAAATTCCCAGCTCAACTCACCAACCAGTCTTCTTACCAACTGAATTAACCTGTCTAACAATATGAAAACAGAGATTTTGTTAGCACACATTTGCAAACGCATGCATAAGCTGCAAGGCCTCTTCACAGCACCCTGTACTACCTGCAGTCCTAACTCCTGTAAATGTATGAGGGTCTCCGACTCTCCGCAGTGAGAGCACATGCATTCTAATGGATAGATAGGGGGCAGTAGGGCCTGGAGGTAGCCCAATCTTCCTTAAAGGCACACTGAACACCCAGCATATAGCACAATGGCAGAAAAGGTGTCCAGTGTGTCCCCTCACCAAAATTACATCAGTAACAAACAAAATGGCCCCTGCCCCCACCTATAATTGGCCTTCACAGCAAGGAGCACATGGAAGAGCAGCGCTTGCAAGACAAAACCAGAGAAATCCCAAGCTCAACTCACCAACCAGGCTGCTTGCCAACCAAGTTAACCTGTCTAACAGTATGTGTTAAAAATTGGGGTTTAGTTAGCACACATTTGCAAACGCATGCATAAGCTGCAAGGCCTCTTCACGGCACCCTGTATTACCCCTGTTTTTAACGCATACTGTTAGATGGGTTAATTCGGTTGGTAAGTGGACTGATTGGTGAGTTGAGCTGTGAATCTCTCTGGTTTTGTCTCTCGATAGCAGTGCCTGGCTTCCCATGACTTTATTTTTTACAATAGCTTGCTTATTAT
Organism: Lithobates pipiens; assembly: GCF_037356315.1. Lineage (NCBI taxonomy): Eukaryota > Metazoa > Chordata > Amphibia > Anura > Ranidae > Lithobates > Lithobates pipiens. The sequence goes on from NW_027507686.1 coordinate 56,082,174, forward strand.
TCTTACAAATGGCAAGGATTGAGTACCAAGATTTGCCCCTAGAGACTTCAATGAGGTTTACTGTACAGTTTGCAAAACTGTTTGCAAACCAAAATAACAGGCAGAGATATCTCTAGTCATTAGACTGAGTAGAAGGTAGAACCTCTATCTTTTATTCACTGCTGTCTGTGACCCATCTCATGTATCAGGGATATGCAATTAGCAGACCTCCAGCTGTTGCAGAACTACAAGTCCCATGAGGCATAGCAAGACTCTGACAACCACAAGCATGACACCCAGAGGCAGAGGCATGATGGGACTGGAGGCAGTAGTGTATTTAGGTTCTGTGCTGCTCTAGGCCTGACTAAACGTGTGCACTCCCTAATTTAAATATGACCCACCCCTTCCTGTAAGGCCACACCCCTTGCTGTTTAGGACCTGCCCTGAAATTTTTGAGTGGGAACACTAGTTCTGAGGGCCGGGGGGGGGGGGGGCAATGGATTGCCTTAATTTGCATAGATTTCCTCTCACTTCCTGTTTGGCTATGGGGCAGGAAGTGAAGGTAATTCCCCGCAATGGGACAGGGATGGTAAAAAATATAAATTGACAGGGGCTATAACCCTCCCTTACTCTATCCAAAATGAAGTGTTGCCTATAGTTCTACTTTAAGCACAAATTTCCAATAATTTTATGGAGAGGACTCAGAAGATATAACAATGCCAATGGCACAGCAGAAAACATATAGCACAGTGGGGAAGATCTGTGGTCCAGGATGATAAGTCAAATTTAGAAGCGGCTCCCCCACCCCACAGTTGAAGAATGCCCACATACCGGAAGCAGTGCAGCCGCTTTATGGGGGGCGCTACAATAAATTTTCCTCTCAGCCCAGTCCAGCCCATAAGACCGGCGCTACACTAACAGTGTAGCACTAGCTGGCGGGGACTCTTTCCGTGCTGCCCCCCTGAAAAGTGCTGCCCTAGGCCTGGGCCTTGTTGGCCTAGGCCAGGATACAGCATTGGCTGGAGGTCCGCTAATTGCATATCCCAATCCTAAATCTTCCTGTCCCGGTGACAATGTAAGGGAAAGTCTCCTGAAGGGTTAGACAGCTAAAAGCATTCAAGCACTGGCATCAGCCACTGACCAAACGGAGGGTAATGTATATTTCATGTAGAAATGCACTTGCTACAATATTAGAATAAAATAAGAACTTATATATATGGATAATATTGGGGTAAGACAGAATTAATTTTGGTAAAGAATTGCAGTAATTTATGGAGGTATTACAGGCATTGAAACCAGGTCTGAATCAGGTTGTTTCTAGAGCCACAGCAAAATGGCCAACACTGTGATGTTGAATAAAAAATGAAGAAAATTTGTGGAGTGTAAGTCCTGGGAAATCAAAGCCACTGAAAGTGATATGTTGATCCGTTCCCTTCACAGAAAGAAAATACTCCTTCATTTCTGCTAAGAAATCTGTCTACCTCTGACCAATCTAAAGCCCCATACACACTATCAGATTTTCTGCTGAGTTTTGTCTTCAGATTTATCAAAACCATGTAGTGCAAGGGCCTGCCTGATTGCATACACATTGAAACTCCTAAGGTTTGACCTCATATTATATGGTTTTGGTAAATCTGATGGAAAAAAATCAGCAGAAAATCTGATAGTGTATTTGGGGCTTAAAGTGTAAGTAAACCCCCCTATAGTTTTCAGCCAAGGAAGTTGCCATCTTTGCCTCTGTTTAATATAAAACTACCATGATGCTGCACATGTGATCAGTCATGACACCAGCCATTGGATGGTTTAACAGTTTGATTGAGAGCACAACCAATGGGAGTGTTACATTTCCGGCATGCCCCGGAAATGAAACTGTTTTATGGATGGATAAATAAATAAATAAAGTCGCGCTATGGGAAAATCAGATCTCCAATGTGATAGAAATATGTGAAATAAAATTAAAAAAATGAAGAGAGAAAAGGAAATATACTGGGTTAGGGCTGCCTGTGCCTGAAGCCCTCACTTCCTTATTGGGGAGGAGAGGGAAATGAAAAGTGTAAAATAAAAAGGTTAAGGTTAAGGTTAACTTATCATCAAAACCTGGTGTTTATTTTATATATATAAAAAATAAACACCAGGTTTTGATGATAAGTTAACTCATCACATCACTGATAGGGTTTAGCGCCATAACCTTTTTATTTTACATGTTTTATGGATGGGTTTACTTCCCCTTTAAGATTGTTATTTCTTATAAAGGTTTTCAATGGGGCCAACTCTTGTATGTTCCCTGTTAGGCCCCTTTCACACATGCGGACATTATGTCCGTATTTCATCCATCCGTTTGCGGATGAAATACAGACATACATGCATTCCTATGGGATAGCGGGTGTCTGCGGATGAACATCCGCAGACACTCGATATCGTCCGCCTCCGCTATTGTCCGATTCTGCAGACGGAGGAAAATCCTATTTTTCTATCCGTTTGCAGAGCGGATCGGATGAACACGGACAGACGGTCCGTGTTCTTCCGATCCCCCATAGAGGAAAATGGAGAGCTGACAGGGCGGTCCCTGCACAGTGTGAAGGGACCGCCCTGTTATCCGCCGGCTCAGCGGGGACAACGGATCATCACGGGGCGGATCATTACTGATCCGTCCCGTGTGAAAGGGGCCTTATAGGAGGGTCCCATTTATCTTTTAGTATTTTGCTACCCTTTTAATAAGCAGAGCAATACATACAGTAGATGCATCACATTCTTTAGAACCCTCCACATTGTTTACAAGCTTAATATACTAAAAGTCCCGCTACCAATGAATACAATACAAAAGGGCAAACATTTGCAAAGTGTGGTAACCCAAAGCAAGCAAACATCAGTAATCTCTGAAATAAGCAAACCATCATAATTAAAAATCTTATTGGTTGGATAACTTTGATCTGATCATTTTCCTGCTTTACTGAATAGACCCAATAGAGTAACAGCAGATTAGACTTCAGAAATGTAATGTGAAGCATAAAAGAACGTTGCTTTATCCTGATTTTAATAGGAACATTTGGCCATTAGAGAGACAAGCACATAAACCTGGACTCCGTGACCTCATAGGCTCTTGAGCAGTCCCACCTCTACATCCCCTGGAGTGTTGTCCTATTTGTAAAGTACATGTGTTGAAATTAATTTGTAAAGAAGCCAAACATTTTCATGAGATGAAAACCTGAATACTTATAAGAGAAAATGAAGTACATTCTTCTAATGCCATTATACACAAAATGCCCAAAACAAAGCCACATAGAGGATTATACTGGAGCTATAATTGAAGGATCAGATTTATGGATCATATCAACTCTTTGGAAATTCTATACTTGCCAATTATGTACAAACTACTGCACAGTATGGTTACCTAACCCCCCCCCCCCCCCGGTTGGTTACTAGCCCCGCACCTATGCAGACTGTGCTGCTCTCCGGGCAATGGACGGCGGCTTCCCCTGCATCTCCTCCTCAGCATCATGGTGGCCATGTGTCTCCTCCCTCCTCCTCCTAGGCCAATAGGATCGCTTCTCCTTTCAGCCAATCAGGAAACAGGTCTAAGGACCCACTTCCTAATTGGACAGGAGTAGAATCAGTGTGACAATGGTGAATATACATTCGCTATTGACACACAACTGGGTGGGTTCGAGGCACAGTGCTCTGTGCCCAGAGTCCACCCTTTTTTGAAGCCTATTAGAGCTTCTGGCTCTAATCACATGCTTCAAAAAACAAAACCCTATTGGAATCAATGTGTCCGGCGCCCCGCATGTGGCTCATTAAAGAGGAAGTAAACCCTGATGAGTTTACTTCCTCTTTCATTCCCTGCAAAGGCAAAGCATAATGGACTACTATGCATCGCATAGTAGCCCATTATGTGTCACTTACCTGACACAGGAGCCAGCGAAGTCGCCGCTGTCCCCTGTAGTCCGCCGCATCCATCTTGTTGGTGGGGTCTCGCAGCTCCGCCGCTGTCATTCGGCGAAGCCGCAATGGTGTCACTTCCACGCATGCGCACGGGAGCCGACACGCGCGGCAGCTCCGTCGCTGAGAACGCCGCGCTCAGTGCGCCTGCGCGCCGCTGTCTATGGCGCATGCGCCGTAGACAGCAGTGCCCGTTTTCGGGCAAAAATCTCCTAAACCATATAGGTTTAGGAGATATTGCTTGGACCTACAGGTAAGCCTTAATCTAGGATTACCTGTAGGTCAAAGTGGTTTGTAAGGGTTTACAACCACTTTAAATGTCCATAATGCGGCAACTACTTTATGCTACAAATACCTGTGGCCGGGATCCCAGGTTTTCCAATCATCAGCAGCTACTTAGCCTGTACACCTGAGTGAGGGGTCTGAGAAGAACCAAGACTGTCCACTACTGTTAACATGTATCTGCACAGTACAGCAGTTACCTTCAGTTAGGGATACATGTCTGCCCTTTGGACGCAATTTTTCTGCATAAAGGATTATACATTTGTCCTTAAAGTGGAAGTAAATCCATCGATTTAAACAGTTAAAAAAAAAAAGGCTTGCCAGGAATGCTAACTGCACATTGGCTGTGCTCTCAGCCAAACTATCAAACCATCCAATGGCTGGTGTCATAACGAATCACATGTGCAGCACCATAGCAGTTGAAGATTAAACAGAGGCAAATATGGCAGCTTCCTTGGCTGAAAACGATAGGAGAGTTTACTTCCACTTTAACTGTAGGTAACCACAGGATGTGTAGGTACATGTGGATACATTTTAACTGCAGCGGGCAGCCTTGGCTCTTTTTAGCCTGTCACTCAAGCAGCTGCCGATTATTGGAACACCTGGGATCTCAGACGTAGGTATTCATGGTATACTTGCCGTTCCATGGCCATTTAAGACATATGAATGAGACCTACTGGATAATAATCAACCTAAGGCCTCTTTCACACTAACGTCCCGTTCAGGCCCGCCTGTCAGTTTTTCAGGCGGACCTGAACGGGTGCTCCATAGAGGTCTATGGAGCGTCGGATGTCAGCGGTGACATGTCCGCTGACATCCGACCCGCTCCGATCCGAAAAAGTGTGACGGAGGAAAAAGCTATTTTTCCATCCGTCTGCGGATCGGATCGGATGACGACGGGCACTGCGGTCCGTCGTCATCCGATCTCCCATAGGGGAGAGCGGCGCTGTGACAGGTCCGTCCCTGCGCAGTGTGCAGAGACGGAGCTGTCATCTCCCTGCTCAGCGGGGATCGGCAGAGTGATCCCCGCTGAGCAAACGGATATCCACGGGGCGGATCAGAACTGATCCGCCCCGTGTGAAAGGACCCTTACTGTGAAACTTGAGCAGGTCTTTGTGAAGTTGGCCCAATTTATTTAGTTTAAAAAACATTTACCAGGTATCTGTTGCATATTGTTACACCGTAAAAATATGCAGTAAGTACCAATTATAATTCTTTTTTAAAAACATGTTGTATCCTTACAGTTTTAAAGAAAAAAATAAACCAGTATGGATCCTAGAAAAAAAGAATAATAATAAAGCTGTTGAAAATTTAAAAAGCTTAGAATCTCAGCTACATTAACACTATGGCAGGCCATACACAGTGCGATTTGGTCAGGATCAATGGTGTCCTCAATGCTGAGAAATACAGGCAGATATTTCAGGGAGATGTGTGATTGGTCCCAAATTTATTCTGCAGCAGGACAATGACACCAAACATACAGCCAATGTCATTAAGAACTATCTTCAGTGTAAAGATGCACAAGGAGTCTTCGAAGTGATGGTTTGGCCCCCACAGAGCCCTAATGTTAATATCATGGAGTCTGTCTGGGATTACATGAAGAGACAGAAGTGAGTTCTCAAAGATGTTTGGAACAACCTACCTGCAGAGTTCCTTCAAAAATGTGTATGCAAAGTGTACCAAGGAAAATTGATGCTGTTTTGGCAAAAGGCAAAAGGGTGGTCACACCAAATATGGATTTGAATTGGATTTCTCTTCTGTTCATTTACTTTTTTTTTTTTACCCATTTTGGTAATAGTTTATTTTTATTTTAATATTTTCAAAATTTTAATAATACTAATAATAATAATTTTACACTTCTAAATGTGAAAGCTTTCTTAATTTACAGCATTTTTTTGCAGACGCCTAAAACTTTTGAACAGTGCCGTGGGTTTATGTACAGGTATGTATGCATATCTATACATAGATTGAGATATATAATTAATAAATATAGCACTAATCCCCGAGGGAGCTGCTGGTTTGATTGGGCTTACCGTTACCTTCTTCTCCTCAATTTGTGTCTAGGGGTTTCGCGTGGTAGATGGCCCAGTAACTTGAGAGACTGATGACAGATCCGCATAACGGGATTTTTATTTGCAAAAACGTAGACAACGAACAGTCTCTTAAAATAGGATCAGAGGGTTAGGAAGAAAGTTCAGGCACTCTTAGTGTCAAAGTCAATAATGAAGAACTTGCTTACTTTGACTAAATCCAGAGAATAGGATGTTCACTCAAGTTGCATAGTCCCTCTCTCACAAGGCCTAGCAGCCAACAAGGTGCTTTACTCAGGAATAAGTCTCTGCTACAGACGTTGTTGAAGAACTTGCAGGAAACTAAAACTTGTGGAACACTTGTGTGATACCTGGATCTTTCAGCCAGTTTGGCGATACCCACGAGACTGGATTCACTTAGGTACTTCAGCCCCACCAGGCTCTTGCTAAGAAGCCAACCCGTACGTGGCCTTCTTCTGAAGAGTCCTCCCCTGGATAGCTACGAAGTTACTGGGCCTCTCCAACTACCGGAGACGGCACCAGACCACCTCGGAATCCTTCTTTAGTTTCCTTGCCTCGGGCTAGCCAGCCACGAGACATAAAGTCTGGTGGATCTGCACCCCAGGCCATAGCCTTCCTGCGGGCTGGTCAGGAGGACCAGGACCATGGAGTCAGAACATCCTTCTGGACCGGAAGCCAGAACCATGTGATCTGCATCTTAAAAGGATTGTAAAGTTAACATTTTTTTTTTTTTAAATAACAAACATATCATGCTTACCTCCATTGTGCAGCTCGTTTTGCACAGAGTGGCCCCGAACCTGCTCTTCTGGGGTCCCTCTGCGGCTGTCTCTGCTTCCTCCCGCAGGTGCTTCTCACATTCATGCGAGCTCCCTCGCATGGTGAAAAGCACCTGCGGGCACGCTCCCGTGATACAGCCGGCGGCTATAGCCGCTCACTGTATCACACGGCCCCGCCCCCTGGCGCTCCGTGTCAGTGGATGTGATTGACAGCAGCGCGAGCCAATGGCTGCGCTGCTTTCCATCCATCCACTCCAGCCAATTAGCGGCCAGGCTGAGTGGTGAAGAGGAAGTCAGGGACGAGTGCGGGACTTTCGAGGGGTGAGGTAAGAAAAACAGGGGGGGGGGCTGGGGGTGCAGGCACTGTCAGATTTTTTTTCACCTTAATGCATAGAATGCATTAAGGTGAAAAAACATTTACCTTTACAACCCCTTTAAGTACCCTCTCCCAGAAAGCACAGCAAGAGTGACAATCCCACTGGGCGGGCTCCGAGAGAAGGTAACCTTAAAGCACCCAACCAGACTGTGGTTCCATGCCTGCCATAAGAGACAGTGCCCCCTGTGGCCAGGCTGAACATCTTATAGTCCAGTCAGACTGATGCTGAGGTCCAAATTTGAAACAATTGTACCCAAACCAAACTGCAGTTCAGGTGTAACCTTAAATAAAAAAAAAAAAAACATAGTGCGTACTCTTCAGGAGCCAGCGCTACATATATATATATATAGATATCTATCTATCTATCTATCTATCTGTCTATCTATCTATATATATATATATATATATATATATATATATATATATATATATATATATATATATATATATATATATATGTATATATATATATATATATGTATATATATATATATATATATATATGTATATATATATATATATATATATCCCAGTCATGGATGTAACCTATAGCAACCAAGAGGTACTCATCTGTTAACTGACCCGGCTGGAGTACTCATACATTTTGATCAGTTCCTATGTGTTATTGCTCTTTGAATAAGTGAATAAGTTTATAACTGTAGTTTGAAAAAGCATATTGTTGTCAAACACAAAAAAGTATAAAGTTCTACATATTAATTCCTTAGTATAAAGCTCATTATCGCATTTTGGAAGTAAGCAGATCTTTACCAATTTGGAGAGAGGGGAGGAGGAATCCTTCCGGAGGGGAGATAAAGACACCGTATAACAGCCACATTGGAGTACTATGGAAGGTCCTGTTTGATAATTGAGGGTAAGGGCATGTTTATAAGAACACTTTTTGGATTGGAATGCTAAACATTTCATGATTTTGATGTAAGCACAATATAAACACATTATTTCAAACACATCAATTGGATTAGACATACTACACTAGATGGTATTTAATTTTTTTCAAGATCTTTTTTAACTTCTTGACTGAAGCACTACAAGGGAGTCACAACCAGAGTGGATGTGCGTTACTGAAGCTGTTTTGTCTACATTGAACTTGGAAAACCTTGAGTAACCTTTGGAAGGTCACTTTATAGATTGGGACTTTAAAAACTTTTAAGATTGATAGTAGTGTGACTTTTTAGAATTGAATGTTTAGGATTGCTGAAAGTGAGCACTGACTTTATATGCATGTTATCTCCCCAGTGGGATTGTGGCCTTCTTTCAGCTTCTGCTACTACACTGGGATATAATTTGGAGTAGCCCCTGATGTGTTACTTTGTGCAATAGTATCCTATTAATGTGCTCGTCGCACTGTAGTGTTCTACAGCAGTGATTCTCAACCAAATACCCCCAACAGGCCATGTTTTTGGATGTTCTCTTAGATAAAATAGCCGTCCAAAATACCAAGCCATTGACTCTCATTTAAAGCACCTGTGCAAGATAAAGGAAAACCTGCAAACATGGCCTGTTGGGGATACTTGAGGACTGAGGTTGAGAACCACTGCTCTACAGCACTAGGGGGTACCCTCAAGGGCCACCGACAGCCTCCTCAGCACTCATTCTCCATCTCCACCCGACTGCTCCGGCTGGCATTACTCATGAGTATTTATAAGGTGGCCTGCCCCCTGACAGTCATTTTTGCTGGGGATTGGCTGGGACCCTCATCAGTACTCCAAGCAGCTCTTTCTAGATCCCACCCTCTAATTCTGGAAGCTTCTCCAGGGTTCCAGAAAGCAGAGGGAGTCACCAGAGATCCTGCTGTCTGAGTCATCCACCTCCCTGAGTCACTCAGCCCTTACCCAGATTCAACCCAGGCCTGGCTCTCAGCAAGGACAAATTTTCATACACTAACAACTAACTATGTACACCTAATCTACCACATTAGCGGGTGCTACACTTGTATCTGTGGTCAAAAGCAACCCTCAGTTTGACACCATTAATTATTAGCATATTGAATGAGCATTCCAAATATAAATTTTTTATAGGACCTTCAGGACCACATCAAGACATACATCTCAGCTCCCCTTACTACCAATGAGGTTCACCTATTACTTTGGAACCATCGGTATTTACCATGTACAGTTGTCATTAACTGTTTATGAATTTATGTACAATTGCTTTTAATCATGTCTTTTTCTTAAATAAATTGTTAATTTTATTACAATCCCCTGCTCTATCTATGGGTACCGTGATAATCCTAATTCCTTTCTAAACCAGGGGCATGCTTGGAGCAGCCCCAGGTGTTTTCCTCCCTTTTCTATCAGGATAGGATTTGATGGGAAATCTCTCCACAAAACACATTTTCAGTAAAACAGTTAAGGGTTAGAACCTCTGTAAAGTTATAATTACTATCTGTGCTTTCCTGTCCCAGTGAGGACCACATCTATAATTTCTTGTCCTACTATCATAAGCTGTTTTAGGAATACAAAATGTGAGGATATCTCCTCATGAGGGTCATGGGCAGCAAGAAAAATCTCAGGATAATTTTAACTATTGGTAAAAAAAGCCAACACATTTTGGGGCAACACAGCTCACTCTTCATCAGTGCTACAAGAATAAGCATAAAAGTAATAAAAATGAAAAAATAGGTCAAAACATATGAGTATATACCACAAAATCTAGATCATCACATAGTAACATTGTTATGTGCAGCAAGGCAATTGGGGAGATTAACTAAAACTGGTGCACTCAGAATCTGGTGCAGCTGTGCATGGGAGCCTATCAACTTCTAACTTCAGCTTGTGCAATTAAGCTTTGACAATAAAACCTCAAGCAGATTTTGCACACACCCATTTTAGTTAATTTCCCCCACCCCCATTGTGCAAAGTTCTAGATTTTGTTTTATCGACTCGTGCATATCTAGACCTAATTCTTCCGTAGCGCTGGCTCCTGACGAGCAGGCGCTATGTTTTTTTTCTAAAGTTAATTTGCCTGAAACCACAGCTGGGTTTCAGGACTATTCTCAAAATTTCTCGTGTCAGTATCAGTCCAGCTGGGTTTCACTGGGTTCTCCTTGACCGCAGGTGTTGCTGTCACTGCCGGTAAGAGTAGAAACGCAGTTTAGCTGGGTGTATTGAATGCCACTGTTCTCTCGGAAACCAGCCCAGTGGGAGTGTTCTCCTGCTGTGCATTCTGGGGGATGGTATTTAAGGTACTGACGCCACGTGGTTCGGGGGGTTCCATCTTTTGATTTTCTGTCTGTCGGCTCTGGTGGTCCTCCTGACCCAGACCCATGGCCCTCCTGGTCTGGGGTGTGGAACCATGCATTCCGAGTCTTGGGGCCGGCTGGCCCGAGGAAATGCAACTGCAGGGACAGGCCAGAGTGGATTTTGGGGCCTATTGATCCAAGGGTGCCGTCTCATCTGAAGGGAGAGGCCCAGCAACTGAAGAACCCCAGGGGAGGACTCTTCAGGAGAAGGCCGTGCGCAAGGTTGGCTTCTTTGAAGGAGCCTGGAGGCTTAGTTGAAGGACGCAACCTGGACACTCATACGGTATTCCTGGATCGGCTAAGAGAACCTGGTACCGCATGATAGCTCTTTAAATTTATCTACGTCCCTCAGTAATGCTCAAGTCTACATCACAAGTCTGTGGCAGAGACTTTGTCAAACACCCTACTGGCTGCTAGGCCTAGTGAGAGGAGGTCTATCCGGGGGTTGTAAAATCCAGTTGTGAAACAGTCTTTATTCTCTGGATTTACTATAAAGACTTCCTTTATTTTTTGCTGAAAGACTCTGTTTCTGTTATAAATAAACAACCCAAAAGAAGATTCAGTGTCAGTTTCCACATTCCACATACCATGGAAATCCCTAGGCGGAGAAGATAACCATGAGGTAACGGAATGCCCAATAAAACCAGCAGCTCCTTCGGGGGTTAGGCTGCATTCACACCTGAGCGTAGCGTTTTCAAGCGTTTTTTTGCGGCGCTTTTTACCGCGATTCCCGGCGGTTTTTAAAGCGTTTTTACCGCGATTTGCCGCGATTTTGTGCAGGGCAAAAGGTCACCAATGTTAAAAGAAGAAAAACGCCCAAATCTGCTCAATTCGAGCGACAAAAAAGGGTCCGGAACTTGTTTGAGCTTCAGGTGTTCAGCTTCAGGCGACTTGGAGTGGAGATGTGAACCATCTCCATTGAGAATAATAGAATTTTTCCCCTCTAGCGTTTTGTAGCTTCAGGCTTCAAGCTACAAAACGCTCAGGTGTGAATGGGGTCTTAGTGCTACACTTCATTATGAATTTTATGTTTATTCTTGTAGTCCTGATGAAGGGGGAGTGGTATTGTCCCCAAAAGGCTTTCAGTGTTTTCTATATAACTTCTTTAATAACAATTAGAGTTGTCTTGGACTCTTTCATTCAGTTTTGGTCTAATGTTCCTTTCTGTATTTCCATAGTTTAAGCTACTGTTGGATGTCCATCGAGGTAAGCCTTGCTGTGCGGGAGTTTCCTCACCAGAGTACTGAGTTTGTGTTTTCTTTCATCTGATTGCACTTGCAAATCTTAAAATTCCCAGCGCCTCTTTGAGTATGTTGTTATGGAAAAGTTTGACAAAAGTGTTTTTTTTTTCCCAAGCCTGTTCAAATTAAAAAAAATGTTTTTACTGAAACTGGGTTTTAACCGCTTAGCGCTGGCACGGCCAGCCCTTTAAGGGGTTTAGAATGCTGGGAGGTGGGGGCAGGGCTTATGGTCCTGTGACCGCTGTGATTGGCTATCACATGGTCAGAAAACTCCCGGTCACAAGCAGCCAACAGGAGCTTTATTTTAGCTGCTGGTAACTTTGACGGGAGTGCGCAGGGCGCACGCAAATATGCGGCTGCTCGCTACTGAGAGGCTGCATATTTGCGTGCACTCTGCACGAAGTGGTTAAGAAGAATTTTAAGAATATTCCTTTCCTTGAATACCTAAAACTTTCACTGTCTGATAATATATTACTGTCATTTGGCGTGCCAACATGCATTTCAGTTTGACTGTTGCCCTATGCCATGGCACTTTTTATTGTTTTGTTAATAATTCAGCCTGACTTTACTTAGCGGATCTAATACCCCGAGGAGTTCCCACTCCCTTGGCCTATATTCAATGTACTCTGTTGGCTGCCAAATGCTTGTGGAATCTTGCAATATATTTTTTTATATGTCTCCATGACCTTTTATTAAGCAACATACCCAGCTACTTAATGTTTACTATAATACTCTGTTTTGTTTTGTATGTGTATTAATCTTTTTTCAACATTGAGATTACATAGGAGTTTACAGCAATGGGATTTTCCATTGGCCCCAGTGCTGGTGATCCTGGCAGTCAGAAAACAGAAGTACAAAATGTTTGCTACATCATGTTTGCAGTTAAAAACCTTTGCGTTTTGAGGTTTCTTTTTACCGCTATCATGATACTGAGAACTTTAGTTGAAAGACTAATTCCCCGTACACACGATCGGACATTTCCAAAACAAAACCATGGAAGGTTGTTGGCTCCAACTTGTCTTGCATACACCGTCACACAAATGTTGGCCAACAATTACGAACGTGGGAACGTGGTGACGTACAAGACATACCACGAGCCGATAAAATGGAAGTTCAATAGTCATGTGATATCTCCATTACGAACGCTAGTTTTACAAAACCGAGCACTTCCGGCCCGTACTTGATTAATAAAAACTACAGTTAGTGTAGTTAGTACATAACTAATCATGATCTCTATCTGTATTCATCATGCAAATCATGTTTATACTGTGTATACTGTTTATATTAATTTTTACCTGTATTTATTTGTTTTTTCCTGCTATGAAATGTAATGTCTGTCACAAATTATGCTGAGTAACCTATCCTGTATGAATAAATGAATTATTATTATATCAACGTATGTTGATTTTTTATGATTGTATATTTACATCATAAACGCCTTATTTTATAATTGGATCATGTTTACTAATTCTCCGATCATGTACTGCCCCTAGGGGACTGTGACATTCAATTTATTTACATTTCATATATATAATATATACACCTGCATGCCCCTATTTTTTTTCTACATATATATGCAGGGATGGAGGCGCATGTTGGTGTTTAATTTCAGGTTGAGACAGGTCACATCCCTTTTGTTAGTATATTTCATTTCTGTTTCCTTTATTTTGAAAAAAATCACTCAAATACAAAACTGAACTTGCTCCTGACTTTCAGCAGTCAGCGGAACAAAAGTTTAAGTGTCTCGGAGCATCTGCAGTTGATTTTTGGTCCAACTACCACTGAGATGATGCAGACAGATAAAGCCTTTTGATACAGGTAATAAGACTTTGCAGATTATGATGGTTGGGGCTCTTGGCAAGTCTTCCTGAAATCTCATAGTGGTCGCTGTTCAGAAAGGAATCATACACATACCTCCTCTTGTGTTTTCTTATATAGCTGTTATTCTGTGATATTTAAGCCTTATTCTTTATCTCCTAAAGCTGTAAGTTTTTATTTTAAAGACCACTGTGACCTTATGATCTTCAGGGGGGCATTTCTAAGAAAAAGATTATGTTTTTAATAAAATCCCTCAAAGCTGCCAAATAACTGATGTAATAAATCAGGTGGCTGGGCAATCAGAGTATAGCTTATATAATCAGTAGACTGAGAACACTGGTGGATTGGAAGGGATATGAGCTCTGTGTTGTTAATACCTATTTATAGTGAGTATTCTTTCTGGTTACACAAAAGGAACATGTCAAGACAGAAATATGGCAGTCTTTATCATCCACTTGTAATACATGGGGGGGTTGATTTTTCACTGGCAATTTGTCAGGGCAATGGTTGGTGTTGGCGCTTCAATCGTCCAAGCACCATGCTTGATATGGTGGCAGGTTGATTGAAGCACAATATTTCTATTATTGCATTGTAGTAATAAATGAAATAGCTAAACTCGCCATAATGAATCAGAGCCCAGAGCCTGTCACTTACCACTGTCGCCTGTCACCAGATGCAGCTTGTGACTTGCCACGTCACCTGCCACCAGATGTGGATTTGTCACTTGCCTTCAGATATAGCTTGTCATTTGCCAGGTCGCCTGCCACCAGATGCAGAATCTCATCTGCCACCAGATGCGGATTGTCACTTGCCACGCTGCCTGCCACCAGATGTGGATTGTCAGTTGCCACATCACCTGCCTTCAGATGCAGCTTATCACTTGCCACGCTGCCTGTCACCAGATGTGAATTGTCAATTGCCATGTTGCCTGCCAGTGTCACCAGATGTTGATTGTCACTACATTGGTGGCAGCACTGATCCATTTTGCACAGAGGCAGAATGGTGTTGCGGGCGGGCGTTGAGAGATGATGTCATCTCTGCACCTCCAACATGAAGAGAATGACAGAACAGAAAAGAGGTTTAACCTTAAACTATGTAGAGGGTTCTTTACTGTAAGAGCAGCAAGGATGTGGAATTCCCTTTCACAGGCGGTGGTCTTAGCTTGGAGCATCGATAGTTTCAAGAAACTATTAGATAAGCACCTGAATGACCACAACATACAGGGATATACAATGTAATACTGACATATAATCACACACATAGGCTGGACTTGATGAACTTGTGTCTTTTTTCAACCTAACCTACTATGTAACTATGTAACACTGGCTGTGAGGGTGAAAGAGCAGTGATGCGGGGCGCACGGAGAGAGATGAGGTCATCCCTGCTTGCCCATCCACCCGCTTCTCTCACCCCTCAGCTCTCAGGCTGCCCGTCCTCCTCTCTCATCCGCCCGCATGGCTCTCTCATGCCGGCCACACCCACGGCCCGGCTGCAGAGAGGCCACGGCCTGGTAGTGGGCCACAGCCCGGTGGTTGGGGACCCTTTATCTAAGGGATTGCAGAAACAGTTCTACTTGCCTGATCCTCCGCTCCTCTGGCAGATGGTACTTGGCCCTGCCTCCCACTTCCTCATCACTGGCTTTGATTGACAGCACTGGGAGCCAATGGCTCCCTGTGCCCCAGCAAAGGCAGTGAGACCCGGAAGTGAGGGGAGAGAAGAGTTGCAGATGTGCAAAGCACTGGATCGAATGAGGGCTCAGGTAAGTAAAAGGGGGGCTGAGGGGGGATGCTGACACCTAAACATGTTTTACCTTAATGCAAGGAATGTGTTAAGGTCGATAACGGGGCGCTTTGCAGGTGCTATTTTTAGCGCTATTGCGCTTACAAAGCGCCTCAGTGTGAAAGTAGCCATAGTGTACATAGTACAGGAGTGTGTAATGTACAATATAGTGTATATAATACAGGAGTGTGTAATGTAAAATATAGTGTATATAATACAGGAGTGTGTAATGTAAAATATAGTGTATATAATACAGGAGTGTGTAATGTAATATATAGTGTATATAATACAAGAGTGTGCAATGTAAAATATAGTGTATATAATACAGGAGTGTGTAATGTAAAATATAGTGTATATAATACAGGAGTGTGTAATGTACAATATAGTGTATATATGCAGGTGCCACCTCCAATGATCATTGGCAAAAAAGGATTACACATTTTTCCTCTATAAATTGAGTAGCATAAAAATTATGCACCGACAGGATAAAACCATACTGGCCAAAATGGTATAATTTATTTATTGTTTTTCTCTTCTTTTATCTCATATAAAATAAATTGTCAAATTTCATGTCATTTTTAAATGTTTACCACTGTACATATTTCTTTGCACTGCCCAACTAGGAATAGTAAATATACAAAATTGGCCTTCTGCATACTAAGAATTCATAGCTCCTACAGACATAGTTGCATTATTTTACTAGTGCCTGTATGCTCTGTTGTCAGAAATTAGTGTGTGTGGTTGCCTAGCAGACCAGTGAGCTGATAAATTGTAGGTTCTGGTATTCTACCCTAAATCATGTGTCTGGTATGTAGACAGTGGAAAGGTAAATATTCACCAGGATTCCAACTCACAGTATAGCTGTGGGAATTTCAGAAGCCTGTGGGAATTGCCTAGCTGCTTCACACCTGTCTGTGTGTGTCTAGCCAACTAATTTGGGTTGAGTCTCCCCCTAATGGTGCTGGTGGTATTGCAGGCTGTGATAACTCTTTCACAGCCTTGTTTCACCTTCCCAAGACAAGCTCTCTCCCCATTCCTCCTCCACCAAACAAGGTTCTCGTGCCGGTTAGCAAGTCATCATGGGTGTGATTTCTTGACGATATCATTACATAACATTAATCCGATAATCACTCATGACACGGTTGATGTCGATTTACATATGCTTCTTGTCAAAACTTTTACCATGGGTGGAGAAAGTGGCAAGTAGGTGTGCCTGTGCTGAAATTTTATGTACTTGTTGCATCTATTTTGTATTTTATAGGTTGTTAGCAGCCTGATCAACTGATCTAACACAAACAAAAGAGTATTTGGATATGTAGCAATTTATTATGTATAAAGTAACACGTTTTAACAAGATGCACACAACAAAAGATATTTATCCCACAGGACATTAAAAGAGTCACACCTCAAACAAAATATATTAAAAAAATATGAAAAATGTATTCACATACATTTAAAAACCACATACAATATAACAACTTGTTAATGAACAACAATGCATAAATGGTGTATAACATGAATAAACCTTTTTAATAGGACCTACAAATGCCATAAAGATACCACCGTCAATCTGGAGCAACTGTGCAACTAAACTACATTTTTCATATTTTTTATATATTTTGTTTGAGGTGTGACTCTTTAAAAGTCTCGTGGGACACTACCTCTACACATTTCATATCAGCTCTTTTTGTATGTCTCCGTTTCAACAAGAGCTGTCCCTCATTAGGTTACTGTTAATAACGTTTTCTCAATCCTGACCTAAAAAACAACTCTACTGATGTTGCAAGAGATGCCAGTAAAAGGCACTCACTAAGTAATGAGTCATGTCTTATAGGTAAAAAGCTATACATGTAGTGTCCCATCCAGTTATGTAACACTGTGATCCTGTATCACTTATTACACAATCATTTTAAAGTATAGCTCTGGCCAAAAGTTTTGAGAATGACACAATTATTAATTTTCACAAAGACTGCTAAGTTTTTATGATGGCAATTTGCATGTACTCCAGAATGTTAGTGAGCAGATTGAGCAGATAAATTGCAATTAATTGCAAAGTCCCTCTTTGCCATGAAAATGAACTTAATCCCTCCCAAAAAATTTCCACTGCATTTCAGCCCTGCCACAAAAGACCAGATGACATGTCAGTGATTCTCTCGTTACCATTGGTGTCAGCGTTGATGAGGATAAGGCTGGAAATCACTCTGTAATGCTGAGCTAGACTAACAGACTGGAATCTTTAAAAGGAGGGTGGTGCTTGAAATCATTTTTAACCATAGTTACATTCAAGGAAACGTGCAGTCATCATTGCTTTGCACAAAGAGGGATTCACAGGCAAGGATATTGCTGCTATTAAGATTGCACCTAAATCAATCATTTAGCGGATCATCAAGAACTTCAAGGAGAGAGGTGATTATGCAAGAATGGGCTGCCATCAGTCAGGATGTGGCCCAGAAATTGAATGACAGCATGCCATGGCAAATTGCAGAGGTCTTGAAAAAGAAGGGTCAATACTGCAAATATTGACTCTTTGCATAAACTTAATAAAATTGGCAAAAAAAAAAGCCTTTGAGACTTATGAAATGCTTGTAATTATACTTCAGTATACCATAGTTACATCTGACAAAAAGATCTAAAAACACTGAAGCAGCAGACTTTGAGAATATTTATATTTGTGTAATTCTCCAAACTTTTTGCCAGGGCTGTATATGTAAAGACTTAGGCCGCGTACACACGGGCGGATTGTCTGGCCAACTAAGTTCGTCAGACAATCCGACAGACAGTCCGTCCAAATTTTGAATGAACGGACTTGACCACACACGGCACTTTTTGAGCGGACTAATACGGCAGACTAAGTTCGCCGTACTAAGTCCGCCCTACTTTTGAAATGAACGGACTCGCCCACACACGCGGAGGAAAGTCCGCTCATTTCGAGCGCGTCTCCAGGTAGGCGGGGCCCGCGACGGAGACATCGCTGACCCCGCCGCCTGGAATGGACTTAAAGGGGAACCCCAACACCGAAAAAAATCGGCGTGGGGGTCCCCCCAAAGTCCACAACAGACCCTTGTCCGAGCACGCTACCTGGCCGCCAGGAAAGGGGGGCGAGCGAGCGCCCCCCTCCTGAGCCGTACCAGGCCGCGTGCCCTCAACATGGGGGGTGCCTAGGGGAAGGGGGGGCCGCGCGGCCCCCCCACCCCAAAGCACCTTGTCCCCATGTTGATGAGGACAAGGGCCTCTTCCCGACAACCCTGGCCGTTGGTTGTCGGGGTCTGCGGGCGGGGGGCTTATCGGAATCCGGTAGCCCCCTTTAATAAGGGGGCCCCCAGATACCGGCCCCCCACCCGATGTGAATGAGTATGGGGTACAATGTACCCCTACCCATTCACCTGTAAAATAAAAGTACCAAAAAAAACACAACACACGAGATAAAATATTTTATTGCACAGCTCCGGGGGTCTTCCGTCTTCGGGGGTCTTCTCGCCGGACTCCTCCGCTATCTTCTTGTAGCTCTTTTGCTACCGGAGGAGTCCGGCTTTTTTCCTCGCCGCCGGCCTCTTCTCCCGACTTCGGGGGTCTTGTCCCCCTCTTCGGTTCTTCTGCCGGGCCACCGCGCCTTCTTATAGCTCTTTTACAGGCGGTGGCCCGGTCTTCTGTCGCCGCCGCCGCCGCCCGTTCTTCTTCTTCTTCTTCTCCAGGAGATGTTGACAGGACGATCTCTCCGGCCGGAATGCCAGGGACGCACTGCGCGGCCACTTATATAGGGACAATGGGGCGGTGTCACATGGTTTTATGTCACATGGGTTGGTCACATGGGTTGATGTCACATGGGGACTATGACATCGTAAGGGGGCGGGGTCACCATGTGACCAACCCATGTGACATAAAGCCATGTGACACCGCCCCATTGTCCCTATATAAGTGGCCTTGGAGCGCGGCCCTGGCATTGTGGCCGGAGAGATCGTCGTGTCAACATCTCCTGGAGAAGAAGAGGAAGAAGAAGAACGGACGGCGGCGGCGGCGACGGCGGCGACAGAAGACCGGGCCACCGCCGGCAAAAGACCTATAAGAAGGCGCGGTGGCCCGGCAGAAGAACCGAAGAGGGGGGACAAGACCCCCGAAGTCGGGAGAAGAGGCCGCGGCGAGGAAGAAAGCCGGACTCCTCCGCTAGCAAAAGAGCTACAAGAAGATAGCGGAGGAGTCCGGCGAGAAGACCCCCGAAGACGGAAGACCCCCGGAGCTGTGCAATAAAATATTTTATCTCGTATGTTGTGTTTTTTTTGGTACTTTTATTTTACAGGTGAATGGGTAGGGGTACATTGTACCCCATACTCATTCACATAGGGTGGGGGGCCGGTATCCGGGGGTCCCCTTATTAAAGGGGGCTCCCGGATTCCGATAAGCCCCCGCCCGCAGACCCCAACAACCAACGGCCAGGGTTGTCGGGAAGAGGCCCTTGTCCTCATCAACATGGGGACAAGGTGCTTTGGGGTGGGGGGGCCACGCAGCCCCCCTTCCCCAAGGCACCCCCCATGTTGAGGGCACGCGGCCTGGTACGGCTCAGGAGGGGGGCGCTCGCTCGCCCCCTTTCCTGGCCGGCCGGGTAGCGTGCTCAGACAAGGGTCTGTTGTGGACTTGGGGGGGACCCCCACGCCGATTTTATTCGGTGTTGGGGTTCCCCTTTATGTCCATACCAGGCGGCGGGGCCAGCGACGTCTCCGTCGCGGGCCCCGCCTACCTGGATACCCGCTCGAAATGAGCGGACTTTTCTCCGGGCGGGAAAAGTCCGCTCATTTCAAAAGTTGGGCGGACTGGCACACACACGGGCGGATTGTCCGCGGATTGTCCGCCCCAAAAGCGAGTCCAGCGGACAGTCTTTCCAACATTCCGAAAGACTTAGTCCGCCAGACTGTCCGCTGAAAAAGTCCGCTCAAGCCCACACACGAGCGGACTGTCCGCTGAAATGTGTTTCAGCGGACTAAGTTGGACAGACAGTCCGCCCGTGTGTACGCGGCCTTACATTATGGTAGAATCAGGATGAACAAACATACAATAAACATAATGCTGTTTAAAAACCCTAATAAGTACCCTAAATTGAAGATGTATCAACCCATGTTTATAAACACAAATATAATGGAGAAAAAAGCTATAAAAAACATTAGACTTGTATATTTTACTGACAAAAAGAGACATATTACAGAGTTTGATTTGGGTTGACATGCATGACATATCATTGTGGCAGGCATGTCATACTCAAATGAAACAGTAGATCAATGACATGCGCCTGGCCCCTAATCTACCAGCATGGTGCCGGACGCATGGATTTCAATAATTTTTTTTGTTTTAAGCATATGAGCCTGGGGCTCTAATTGGCCTTCAAAAAGGATGGGCTTGGGGCACAGAGCACTGCGTCTGGAGCCCACCCAGGTGTGCGACATTGGCAAATGAATATTTGATAATGTCTTCCTGCTTCTTCTCCCGGCCAATCAGGAAGTGGGTCCTAAGACCCGATCGACCACAAGCCCTACATCCCGATTGACTCGAAGGAGAAGCGACTACCGGGACTCGGGAGGAAATCCAGGGGGGAAGCCGCCAAAGCCTCGACCTGGATGGGGTAAGTGGGGGGGCCTGGTGGGCAACGGGCAAATGAGCAAGTGATAGAGCAAGCGACGGGGTGGCCGTGGGCCACCCCCCCAAAAAAAAAATTGTACACCAGCCGCCACTGCAGTAGACTGAATTGCTATACTGTAACTATCTCCAGTGGAGCACATTATGGCTACAGAGGGCCACAGTTAGTTAATTCCATAGCACTTGTAGCACTGGGCTGGGCTCTTTAAATTCTGCCCAGCTGTACTGACAAAGTAAACATTAGCAAGGACATTTTTTTTCTCTTCTCCTCTAAGATGGACAGCTGCAGGGAGAGAGGGGGCTGAACTGTGTCCTGATTATCTGTTGCTACAGCTGAAGAAGAACTTTGGATAGCAACCCTGGCAAAGGAGGCTTTCTGATTGGTTGCCTTGGCCAGGCTGGCCCCTGATTGGCTGTTGGCCATTTTTAGCCCATTCCACCATTGGGAGAATGCAGAGAGTTATGGGACCCAGGAGTAAAGCACGTGGTGTCCAGAAAATGCGTTTCATTTGGAGAACAGGGCTAAGGGCCCTGGTCCCTGGGGGAGGAGGCTGTGATGTGCACGCGTTTGAAACATGTTGTGACAGAACCCACTGTCGCTGTGTGTTTTGGAAAGGGCTGTGGGCTAATCACATACTATTTGCCGTCAGGGCCAGTGCTACCACTAGGCAAACTAGGCAGCTGCCTAGGGCGCACTTCTGCCTGGGGGCGCCGGGCCACTGGTGTTCCTACTCTCTTCTCTCTGCAGCAAGCATCAGCAGGCAGCCACATTTGCACATATGTCAGAGGTGCAGCGGCAGCGGAGGACTGTGTCTGTGGCCCGACTCCCAAATGAATGGAAGCAAGCAAACATTCATTGATGGGCACTGGTAGGCTGCATTGATGAGCATTGGTAGGCTGCATTGATGGGTGTTGGTAGGCTGCATTGATGGGCATTGGTAGGCTGCATTGATGGGTGTTGGTAGGCTGCATTGGTAGGCTGCATTGATGGGCGTTGGTAGGCTGCATTGGTAGGCTGCATTGATGGGCATTGGTAGGCTGCATTGATGGGCGTTGGCGGGCTGAATTGATGGGCGTTGGTATGCTGCATTGATGGGCGTTGGTAGGCTGCATTGATGGGCGTTGGTAGGCTGCATTGATGGGTGTTGGTAGGCTGCATTGATGAGTGTTGGTAGGCTGCATTGATGAGTGCTGGTCGGCTGCATTGATGGGTGCCGGTCGGCTGCATTGATGGGTGCTGGTCGGCTGCATTGATGGGCGCTGGTGAGGCTGCATTGATGGGTGATGGTGATGCTTCATTTGATGAGCGCTTCATTAAAAAGATGGGGTATACATGGGCAGGGGAAACGGGAAGAAGTCAGTGGTGGAGCCAGGGGCGGCAAAATGAGGTTTCTCCTAGGGTGTCAAAAATCCTTGCACCAGCCCTGTTTGCCGTCTCCCACCACCTGGAGAAGATGCCACCTCCAGACATTTGTGTCCACGGTCGCCGGTTCATCAGAACCGGGTGAAATGCGGGTGTAATGCAATGCTACATCCCTTCTCCTCCATCCCCCCCCCCTGTTGCTGTGTTTAATTGTGTTGGGTCATGGCACATAGACAAAGGTCTGGATCAGATCTCAGCAGGGGATGTGTAAGGAGGGGCTGCCTGCTTATTATAATCCCTTCATGTGTTTAAACTGTAGTTTGAATAGATAAGTGCTGAGTTTCCATTGATTCTTCCTTGTCCCCTAACGGTATTTTAAAGTGTATGTTTGGTACTAAATAAAGAGTTGATGCTCTGGATGTTTAACACCTGTGTGGCTTGTCTCGTGATAGAGGGGTTAAGGGCTGGTTATGGTGATTCTGCAGACTGCAGGTGCGTTTGGAGGACAGGAGACACAGCGGTGGGATGTCTCATGCAGTCCGGGACATCCAAACCACCACCAGGATTCAAGATCCTGGCAGATGCCGAGGAGCAATATGGGGACTGGCCAGCATGAGAGCAGAGTTTGGGAGGAGGCTGCAAGGCTTCTGGACAGGGCTGGCCTGGGAATAAAAAACAGCCCTGGAAAAAATTTCATACCAGCCCCACAGCATTATTATACCAGCCCAACAGCATAACGTCATTATTTTCTTGTTCATGAAAGGAAAAACCATACATTTTAAAGCACATTTGAAGAAGAATGTATTATACATAGAAATGAAATCACATAGGGGGATATATATATATATATATATATATATATATATATATATGCAAATTCCAGTTAAAAGTGGTAAGTGGACAATCATCAAGGGGGACCCCAGGAACTCAGAATGTGGGGGGGGAACCACCTTCCACAGAAAGAATACACTAAGGTAAGGGGGTGGGTGCAGCTTTACTCTGCCCGTGAATGCAGTCTCACTGTGCCCACAAATGCGGCCTTACCATGCCCACCATTGCAGCCTCACTGTGCCCATCAAATGCAGCTTTACTGTGCCGTGAATGCAGCCTCACTGTGCCCATGAATGTAGCCCCTCCTGTGCCCCATGTCCCAGTCTGCAGTCCCTGTCTGTGGGAAGGTGTGTTGTTGATGCTCGGGTACAGTACCTTGCATGCCAGCAGGATATCCATGATGGGCAGCAGCAGGCAGGGTCTGTTCTCATTTTGGATGGGGACGTTGCTCCTTCCAGAGGATCTGTTTGCTGTGAGATGGAGTGGTCCCTGGCCACCTGCACCTTCAGCCGTCCCCATTTTCCGGCCCCAGTCAGCCTGTCCTCTGGTCCTCGGGAAGTGGAGAGCACTGGGTGGGAGCTGGAGAGAAAGGGGAGCAGAGAGTACTGGCGGGGTTGGAGAACACATGGGTGGGGGCAAAGAGCAGGGGGTAGTGGAGATCACAGGGGTGGGGAGCAGAGAGCGCTGGGGGGGAACTTGAGAGTACTGGGGGGGGCAAAAAGAACAGGGGTGGAGAGCATGGTAGGCTGAGAGCACTGAGGGGGCTAAGAGTGTGGGGTGGCGAAGAGCACTGGGGGGCAAAAAACAGCGGTGGAGAGCACGGGGCTGGAGAGTACTGGGGGGTACAAAGAGTAGGGGGGAGAGCTTGAGAGCACCAGTGGGGGCCAGAAAGAACAGGGGGAAAAGCACGGGAGACTGGAGAGCATTATGGGAGGTGGAGAGCATTGGCAGGGTTGGAGAGCACATAGGTGTGGGCAAAATGCAAGGGGGAGTGGAGAGTACAGGGGTGGGGAGTGGAGAGTGCTGGGGGGGAGCCAAAAAGAACAGGCGTGGAGAACATGGGGGGGTAGAGAGCACTGGGGGGGGGCTGGAGAGCGATGGGTGGAGCTTGAGAGCACCAGGGGGCCAGAAAGAACAGGGGTGGGGAGAATGGAGGGCTGGAGAGCACTGGGGTGGGGGCTGAAGCGTTATGGGGAGAGCTGGAGAGCACTGGGGGGTGAGAAAGAACAAGGAGGGAGAGCACTGGGGGGAAAAGAACAGGGGGGAGAGCACTGGGGAGAGTGGAGAGCACTGGGGGGGAAGAACAGGGGGGAGAACAAGGGGGGGGGAGAACAAGGGCAAAGAGCACTGGGGGGGTGGAGAGCACTGGGGGGAGAACACTGGGGGGGAGTGAAGAGCACTGAGGGGGGAAAGAACAGGGGGGGTGAAGAGCACTTGGGGGAAGGAACAGGGGGGGCACTGGGGGAGAGTGGATAGCACTGAGTGGGGAAAGCACTGGGGGGAGTGGAGAGCACTGGGGGGGAGAACAGGGGTGGAGAGCACTGGGGGGAGTGGAGAGCACTGGGGGGAGTGGAGAGCACTGGGGGGGGAGAACAAGGGGCGATAGCACTGGGGGGAGTGGAGAGCACTGGGGGGGAAGAACAGGGGGAGAGCAGAGCACTGGGAGGAGTGGGGAGCACGGGGGGAGAACAGGGGGGAGAACAGGGGGGAGAGCACTGGGGGAGTGAGGAGCACTGGGGGGGTACAGGGGGAGCACAGAGCACTGGGGGGGTAGAGCAGGGGGGAGCACAGAGAACTGGGGGGGTAGAGCGGGGGAGCACAGAGCACTGGGGGGGTAGAGCAGGGGGGGAGCACAGAGCACTGGGGGGTAGAGCAGGGGGGAGCACAGAGCACTGGGGGGTAGAGCAGGGGGGAGAGCCCCGGGGGGGAGTGAAGAGCACTGGGGGGGATAGCACTAGGATGGTGACTAGAGAAGGATGGGGAGAAATGGAGGGGGGCAGAAAGAATAGGGGTGGAGAGAACTGTGGGGGGGGGGCTGGAGAGTGTGGTGGGGGAGGAGAGCACTGGGGGGGGGCAGGGAGCAAAGGTGAACTGGGGGGGAGCAGTAAAAGAAGTTGGATAGGAGGATCAGCAGGGGGGGCTGCATATAGAGGAAATGATCTTTCTATATTCCTCCATGCAGCCGCTGACTACTTGATTCTCCTCTCCCTCCTGCAAGCATTGAGCAGTTGCATGGAGGAATATAGAAAGCTAATTTCTTCTATATGCGACCCCCCTGCAGATCCTCCTATCCAGGCACACAGGGCGGGCTGTACGGGCGGCATCTCCTGCTCTTGATCACAGCGCTATCTGGCTCTGTGTTCGGCAGCCGCTCTGTAACATGGCCCCGCCCCCCCAGACCGGCTCGTGTCATAGGCAGAACATTGATTCTCTCTACTATCACACGAGGTGGTCTGGGGGGGCGGGGCCGTGTCACAGCGCGGCCACCGAACACAGACAGAGCCACTGCCAGCGCTGTGATCCGCAGGAGAGAGCGCAGGATGCAGCCGCAACCAAAAGCGGCCCCAGGCCAGTCCGGCCCTGCTTCCGGAAGCAACATCAGGGACCAGTGAAGGAGCACACCATGCTTGGCTGGGGGGATATAATCCGCCGGCAACTCTGACGTGAGACGCTAAGCCACGAGCAGCACCATCAGGGGAAGATCCTTCCCTCCTCCACAAAAATGTACTGGACGCAGTACCGTGCATGAGAGGTGTTCCTGAGGGGAAACCCCGCGAGATGAGTGGAAGACGGAGCTTGGAAGATTGGTCCGGGAGGAAAATGAGGCTGGACGCCAGCTACAGAGCCCTCCGGTGGTATGTGGTTCAACTGTGGCCAGGTACAGCAGGTGGCAGCCGGACAGAAGGCGTTGGCTACAGCGGCGTGGGGCTGCTCCATAAAAAAATGTAACAAGACCCAGACTTTGGGAGCGACGAGGAGTGGCGGCTGGAAGACATCCTGGACTTCCAAGATGAGGACCTCCCCGAAGAGACATGTGACCTGGAGGAATTAAAGTTCCTGGTTGAAGAGGAATGGGAGCTCGAAATTGCCTACAACCAGCTGTTTGACGGTGATCAGCAGCCCGACATGGCTCCCGTTGCCTGGGATTGCCCGGGAGAAATAGCGGACAGTCAAGAAGATGCGGAGCAAATAGGGCCAGGGGTGCCCCTACATTTTCCGTCCTAACTGCAATGGAAGAAGCGGCGATGGTACAGAGCGCACTGCAAGTGCTAGAATGCCGGAATGCACCGGAGGTTCCCCAGGCAGCGAGACAAGCTAATAGCATAAAGGTCTCAGAAGGGGGAGTTGAGATGGGCGCTGGAAGGCTGGTAAATGGTGATCAGCAGCAAGTCCAGAGTATCGCATCTGGCAGAAGCAATGGCTACGAGGAAGATCGCCACTGGCCTCTGGCCACCCTCAGAGTTGGGGAGAGTCCGAGGGATGATCTCCATGAGCTGTTTCTCCGACAGCAGATATGCCCACCGGGAGTGGAGAAAGCAATTCTCCCTCTCCAGCAATTGGACACTACCCCAATGTTTATCCCCCCAACAGAAACGCTGGCTATGGGACAGAGTGCCGCTGGCCTCTGCCCACCCTCAGAGTTAGATCCAGGGAGTCCGAAGGATGACCTCAGTGAGCTGTTTCCCCAGCAGAAGATATCCCCACCGGGAGTGGAGAAAGCCATTCTCCCTCCCCAGCAATTAGACACTACCCCAGTGTTCATCTCCCCAGAAGAAGCGCTGGCTAAGGGGCAGAGCGCTGTTGGTCTCTGCCCAGCATCAGAAAAGGAGATGGAGAGTCTGGGAGATAGTCCCTGCAAGATACCTCCCC
This sequence comes from Lithobates pipiens, assembly GCF_037356315.1. Lineage (NCBI taxonomy): Eukaryota > Metazoa > Chordata > Amphibia > Anura > Ranidae > Lithobates > Lithobates pipiens. Next base: position 56,109,360 of record NW_027507686.1, read on the forward strand.
AGCGGCTGGTAACTACACAAGGAGAAAAGCAAGTACCTTTTCCTCCCCAATGGCTTAGCACTACCAGCCTACGCTCCCTACCAGCTGAAGTGCTGGCATCGGGGCAGAGAATTATTCAGCTCCCTCCAATACTTGCAACCAGGCCCCGGATCAGGGGAGTGCGGACAGCTGTTCCCACTCTGCAGTGGCTGTTTTTATTCATGGGAGACCATATGTGCGGCTTTGCTCCCAAGCTCCAGAGTCATACTTTTCCTTTTACTGTCTGCCTGGGGTGGGAATTTGTGACTAACACAGTTCCAGACCATTTGATGACATTTTGTTACTATGGACTGGTTCCCTTGATGAATTACATGAATTTTTTGACAACTTATCTACCAATCAATTTAATCTCAAATTCACGATGGAATTCAGTCAGACCCAGATTAATTTTCTGGATATACACATCAAATTGGATAAAAATGGTGTTATTGACTCAGCCCTATACCGCAAACCCTCTGCGGGGAACACTATCCTTCATGCGGAAAGTGCTCACCCTAGATCACTTATAGACAGCATTCCGTACAGCCAGTACCTTCGTTTACGTCGCAACTGTTCTCAAGACGTGGATTTTGAATTAGCTGCGCGGGATCTCACCACACGACTCTGTCAACGTGGATACAGTAAATCATTACTAAAACGCACTTACAATAAAGTATCTAAATTGAACAGAAGCCATTTAATTTACCCCAAACCCAAACCTACCTCCCATGCACCTATACGCATCATAACACAGTATTCACGTCAACATCATCAAATGAAAGCAATTCTTGATAAATATTGGCCCTTACTAACGGCCGACCCAATTATTCACAAATACATCAAGCCTTTTCCCCAATTGACATATCGCAGATCCCAGTCCATGAGAGACCGATTAGTCACAAGTCACTTTAATACCCACCGACCTGTTAAACCCAATCGCACTGGCACCTATCCTTGTGGCCATTGCGATATTTGTCGCTTCATTTCAGGATCATCACAAATCACACTGCCTAATGGTTCTGTTCGCACCATTGGACATTGTGTTACTTGTAAAACTGTGGGGATTGTCTACATTGCCAATTGCCCTTGTGGATGTTTCTACATTGGAAAGACCAAGCGTCCATTTTATAAAAGAATCAGAGATCACATGCTGCCTTTATCTAAACAATTATGCACTACAGCATTAAACAGACATATAGGCAATTCCCACAATTTTGATTCCAACGGTGTGTATTTCGCAGCTCTGGAACATGTGCCCATTCATGTCCGGGGTGGTGAAATAGACACGCGTTTACTTCAATTGGAAACCCAATGGATATATACCTTAGAAGCCACCAAGTATCCAGGCTTAAATGAATACATTACATTCAAACACTTTCTCTAAAAACTATTACTTCCTCATATCCCTCAATAACTAATATGTTTAATCCTGAACCCATGGAATTTTCCATGGGGGGCCCGCTCCTTTGAAACTAGGGCTACCCATTCTCTGCAAAATTGTCAGTATTTTCACATTTCACACGGTTTCTTTTTTTTTTTTTTTTTTTTTTTTATCTTCTGTTTATTGTTTTTCTGTTGCTATGTGTCATCTATTCCGGCTACATTTCAGTTTTTGTTTTCAGTCTAAAATAACAACCTTATTGATCTACTTAACAATTGTTGTTTTTTTTTTATCTTTATCTTTAAACTTTACTTTTTCATTTTAGTTCATGTAAAAATTCCACCTGCATCTTTCTTCATTTTTTCATTTCACACTTTAAATATTTTTGATTTTTTGTTTATGTTTCATGTATAAGATAGCTGTCCCCATTAACGCTCTGTCGTATGTATCTGTTCAAATTCATTATTATAACTTGTTTACTGTTTCATTGTACATCTATGAATCCGTATGGAGTCGGCCGACAGGCACAGTTCTTCCTTCCTACTTTGGTCCATATGTCTCAGGGGATTTAGCTCAACTCAGACCACAAAACCATTTTTTGGTTGTCAACCAGTTAGACCAATCCACACTGTTTTCAGTGTTATATACTGTCTCGATGTTTCCCCCTAGTCATTTGTTTCTAGGTTGCCTTCCTTATGGGGGGGGGCGCGTCCGATCACTTTGTTTCCGCCTATTATGGGTGCCTGCATGGACACACAGGTCCAGCTATGTGGGAGCCGGACCTGTCAATATGCGGACTGCTGGGCGAGCACATTCGCCGCACTGGGTCCCTGGATTGACAATCTTCACAGGGCTCTTTTGAGCCCTCTTGATTGTCTCTCCCTTGTTCCCCGTTACTGCCTGTCGCGGCGTCCCGGTCTCCTTGGTTACGGAGACGCCGCCGCCGGGCATTATGGGGACTGTAGGCCTTTTGTGTGACGCGGGTGCGCGCGCATGCGCTGTTCCGCATCTACTGTCCGCTCACATCCGACGTCGCTAATTAGACGCCGGATGATGAGGGAGATAAAAAGGCGTTCGCCAACACTGCAGGTCTGTCCGCCCTGCTGAGCCCTTGTGAGTTGACATCGCCGTAAGGTCAGTTTATTGAACGAGTGCGGAGTTTGTCCACACAGACAACGTAGCTGTTCCAACCTTCTCTCCTTCCCTTTTTGTCCAATTCATTCAAATTTAATTTAGTCATTTCTATACCCTAGATTCACTTTCCCATCTTTTCTGGCTGTTCCGTTTGGAACCTGAATGGTGTGGCTCCATTGCTGTCTGCTGTGCGGTACGCTTGGGTTGTTGTTTGCATAATACAGCTACAATTGAGACTGCATTCTTATGCGATTTTGGTAAGCAAGATTCATTTTAATGGATTGAAAGCTACTTTTTGAGCACAATGCCCAACCAATTCCCTTTTTCTTTCTTCCTCTTGCTCTACTTTAGGGCCCTTTTTATACATCTGAACATTTTTCTTTTTTCTTTTTGTGCTTTATCCTATTACAATCAAGATCAATTCACGGGCTTCTAGAAATAATTTCAAGGACCCTTTTCTGTGTAATTTCCAGTTCCCCATGTGTAACACATGATACACCTAACTCAGCACAGGTATGTTTTGAATTTATTCCTCATTGTAATGGACTTTTTCAATCTATTAATTACCCTAATCTCTATGGAAGCTTTTTCAAGCTCCTTGTAAAAATGGTAAAATATTAGATTTGCCTGTTCGCTTATTTTGTCTCCTGCAGTCACCGCATTGGCGGTTATCTCTGATCGGTTCGCTTCCCAATCCCGGGTGGGGTCTTCCTCTTAGAGATTAGACGCATCTGTTTTAGTTTGGTAGGTATTATTAATTTACACTTTCCAATGACACACATATACTATTTGTTTTACTCTGTATTGATTGGTCCCCTGAGACACCTGGGCAATGCTGAGGACTAAGAGTGTGCTTTTGTATATGACCGTCTCCATTAATGCTGTTTTGTTTTTTTCTCTATTTGTAGTGAACCTTTTTTGTATTTTAAACAAAACAATTTCTCTTCCACCAATTATTGGCTCCCCTGAAGAAGCCTAATAATAGGCGAAACATGTCGGGAATTTTCCATCTGAACTGCCAAGATTATGGTTATTCAAACTAATTGTTGGATTTTATATATTGCTCTGTATGCCAGCCAATATACGTATAGTGTTAAATTTGATCTTTTTGTATTTTCTTGATCGCTTTTACTACATTTAATAAAATATTATTTTTTATCTAAACATCTATATACTTTTTTCTAACTATTACTAGCACCGTAACAGTCCCGCCCTTCTCCTTCCGTTCCTCCCTAACAGTTCCAGACCAGTTAAGGGTCAGAGACCTGGTTAGTCTGTTTTTAAAAGGGGAGAATGTTTGGTTCTTAATAAAGAGTTGGTACTTAAAGTGGAGTTGCCCCCCAAAAAATAAAACTACTTAAAATTCTTAAAAAAAATCAAAAACAAATAATTGGCAAAAAAAAAAAATTTTTACTCACCTCTAAATACCGGTTGCTAGGGGGTCCCTCGTAGTCTGCCTTCTTCATTGCCCAGGCTGGTGACATCACTTCCCCTCACGCCGCACATTCACCTGGGACCTGTCACGTGTCCCAGGTGACTGTACGGCGTATCACGGCGCCCTGCGCCGCTCGCGCATGCGCAGTGGGTGCCCGGCTGTGAAGCCACAGCCGGGTGCCCACAGTATGCATGACGGCGCCGCGAGCGGAGCGGGGAGCGAGGGGAGGGGCTTCGTTCCCCCGCATCGCTGGAACCCGGGACAGGTAAGTGTCCGATTATTAAAAGCCAGCAGCTGCAGTATTTGTAGCTGCTGACTTTTAATTTTTTTTTTTTAGGGGGTACCCCACTTTAATAAAGAGTTGATGCTCTGGATGTTTAACCCCCAACACTTGTGTGGCTTGTCTCATGATTGAGGGGTTAAGGGCTGGTTATGGCGAGTCTGCGGGCTGTGGGTGCTTTTGGAGGACAGGAGACACAGGTCTGGCAGAGGTTCTCATACGGGGGAACCGAGATCCATCACACATGTGTGCTCCGAACGCATGCATGTCACAGCCTCCTTCCCCAGGGACCTCCTGTATGATGGCTTCCTCCTGCGCCCTTCATGTCTAGCCCGGGACACTAGAAACCACTGGTGCCGCCGAGCAAGAGCCCACAGCGGGGGGGCGTGGCCGGCAGCCGAGGAGTATGGCCGCGTAGATAGAGAGCTCCGTCCACCGCAGCATTCCGGAGCTTCCTACAGCATACCTGGGCCTCGTTTCTCAGCACAACTTACCTCTCCCGGTCCGGGCAACCGAAGCGATCATGTCCCGCCGCAGAAAAGAAGCCAAGCGACTGAGCAGGATGACGGACTTCTACCGCCAGCCCCGCAATGATCAGGCCCAAGATGGCGCCGGTAAGCAGCATGGCAGGGAACGTGACACACGGGCAGAGGAGCACTCACCCCTTACTGAGCACAGACAGCCCCGATCGGGATCGTCCCCGGGGGTCAGGCTCACCTCCCCAGCGGCGTCCTCTACCTCCAGCCCAGTAAAAGCAAAGCAGCCCCACTTACAGGAGAGGGGGGAGGAGGACTTTGGTGATGCTTCCCTGAACGATACTAGAGAGTTGCAGGACTCCATCTTGGAATTCCCTACTAGCAACCAACCTGTGATTGACACCACATTGAAAGATATGCTAGTATCTCTTCGCAGTACAATACATGCTGACATTCTGTCTCTTGCAAGCAGCTTTAAAGCAGAGGTCAAAGCGGTGGGAGACAGGGTCTCACATATGGAGCATAAAATGGGCGAATTTGCTGGGACTATTAATGAAGTTATCGATGCCCATAATGAAAGGGAGGATGAGCTCACCTTGATGAAAGAAAAATTGGCTGACCTTGAAGACCGTTCAAGGAGAAACAATATAAAGATCCGAGGGATCCCAGAAACAATTAAACCAGCGGAGTTGCAAGCTCACTTCCAAAAAATTTTGCAGGACGCCCTACCCGATGCCTCCATGTATGATCTAGCTATCGATCGGATCCACAGGCTACCCAAGCCCAAGCATATTCCAGATCACTTGCCCAGAGATACCATTGCCAGAATTCACTTCTTTCAAACCAAGGACAAATTTCTCTTGCATGTCAGGAACCATGAAAACTTACCAGAATCAGCCCAGGGTCTGTCCTTTTTCCCTGACCTGTCTTCCTTTACAATGCAAAGGCGCAGGAATATGGCGACTATTACAAAACCCCTACGGAATCATCGTATTCCCTACAAGTGGGCGTATCCGGCTAAACTGGTGGTCTCATACGAAGGGAAGACTCTCACAATCAAGTCAGTGGCAGAGGGCATCCGTCTTCTGAGTGACTGGCGTATATTCCCAAGAGATGAAGATACCCACTCTGCGGGCTCATCCCCACATCCAGGTTCCCCCTCCTGGCCCAGACCAGGCTCAAAGTGATGACCCAGGTACTCATTACAATATTTCATTTTAGAGCTCCGGACATTGGTGGACTCTCTAGCTCTCTTTATGCCCTCTGTTGTTTAAGGGTAATATCCCTACAGATTCTTTGAATCGCCTGATTTTACTTTTATTATTTTTCTTGTTCTTGCTATTTTTCTTTCATTTTTGACTGTATTCGTTTACGCACTTGCTGGTGCACAAGGCGCGGAATACTTCAAGCAACGCCTCTACAGTAGGCCGAAGAACTACTCATACACCTGTGTGCAGTGCGAATCCTGAGGACCAACTGCTCTGAAGAATAGTCTTTTCCCTATCTTTTTGGTTTGTTTTCTGTTTGGTTAACTGTTTCTTCCTTGACGGGTGTCATCCTGCCGACTTGAACCTATACCATTAGTGTGTAGTTTGTTAATTTTGCTATTGGTCACAGCCTAGCTGGCCTGCTCCACTGTCTCTGACACCGGAGATCAGTGAAATGGGTTTTAAGATTACATCATTTAATGTCAGGGGGCTGAATAGCCCGCAAAAACGGGGGCTACTATGGAGAGAGGCGAGGAGTCTGTGGAGCGACGTCCTGTGTTTACAGGAAACGCATTTCCGCAGCTCCAAGCACCCACAACTACAAAGCTCCCACTATCCTACAGCTTACTATTCTAATGCTCAAAAGAAACATAGAGGAGTAGCTATTTTGATAAGTAACTCAATTTCATTTAAATGCATCCATGTTGAAACTGATCAAGCTGGCAGATTTATCATTCTGGTAGGGGAAGTTAACAACGTTACGTATACTTTTATTAATGTATACTTGCCTAATGCTTTCTTTTTTACGTAAAGTGTGGAAAAATGTGAATGCAGTGCACAAGGGATATCTGATTTTGTGTGGGGACTTTAATGCTGTCCCCAACCACTCTCTTGATGTTTCTACCAACCCTTCCAGGATGGGAGGCAGAGTCTCCCTTGCGCGCTTCATGGCCTCAGAGAGTCTGTTTGATGTATGGAGGTGCCAGCATTCCACAGAACGCGATTACTCCTATTACTCCTCTGTGCATAAATCTTATTCTAGAATTGATGTTTTTCTGCTTGACAAATTTCTACTCCAAAAAGTTAGCTCTTCCTCCATCCACAATATCACGTGGTCAGACCACGCTCCGATATCCATTGAGGTAGAGGGGTGGCGTACAGAAACAAGGGCGAATAGGTGGAAAAACGACACATTTTTGTTTTCTCACCCGAAATTTAAGGCAGAGATTGCAAATGAACTGCGTGGTTTTTTCGAGCTCAATGCCCCATCAGTGGCAGATCCCTTTATCCTTTGGAACTCTCACAAGGCTTTTGTGAGGGGCATCCTCATTAAAATGAGCAGCTCGGCCAAAAAGCAGTCCAACCTGAAAGTGCAATCCCTCATCTCCCAAATAGAGCAATTGGAATCAGCCAACAAACGTTCCCCCGACCCATCTATAGGCAGTCAACTAGATAATTTGAGACACGAGCTACGCCTCCTGTTAATTTCTCGCCAAACTAGGTTATTGGCAAATTGGAAAGCTAAATCGTATCAACAGGGGAACCGGGCTGGGAAACTTCTAGCCAAGCAGATAAAAGAGAGGTCGACTCAGCAGAAAATCCCTTTTATTTTTCACCCCGTAACTGGCTCAAAACTATCCAATCCTAAAGATATTGCGAACGCATTTCGTGATTACTATAACGCTCTTTACAATCTGAAGGACGACGCGTCCATTCCTCAACCCTCCCCGGCCGCGATACAGAGATTTTTGGAGAAAATTTCTCTCCCTAAACTTACCCAGTCACAACTGGATGCCTTGAACGAACCGATTACTTTGAGCGAGCTCTCTAAAACGATTTTGGCCATGCCTCTAAACAAATCTCCAGGCCCTGATGGCTTTTCGGCGGAATACTATAAGGCGTTCTACCCAATTTTGGGTGGGTACCTTCTTGACACCTTTAAAACCGGGTAAATCCCCAGATAAACCTCAGAACTTCAGGCCCATATCCTTACTAAATGTGGACCTGAAGGTCTTTGCAAAAATCTTGGCGAATCGGGTATCACTTATTCTCTCCACATTGGTTAAAAATGATCAGGTGGGCTTTATCCCGGGGCGCCAGGCGCCGGATGCTACCAGGAGGATCCTGAATTTAATTCATGCAGCCGAAATCTCAGGTGTTCCTTCTCTGCTTCTGACTCTTGATGCAGAGAAGGCCTTTGATAGGGTCCACTGGGGGTATCTGGGCCAGGTTCTCAATAAATTTGGTATTTTCGGTACTATTAACTCAGCCATCTCTGCCTTATACTCCAAGCCCTCAGCCATGGTTTACACTGAGGGTATGTTCTCTGACTCCTTTCACATTACAAATGGCACTCGTCAGGGGTGCCCGCTGTCGCCCCTGATCTTTGCCCTTTTGATGGAACCTCTAGCTGAAACAATACGCACGCATCCTCAAATAGCCGGTATTCAGACATCCAAAATCACACATTCCATCACGTTATTTGCTGACGACGTTATTTTGACCTTAAAGCGGGAGTCCACCGGGACTCCGCGTTTTTTTTTTTTTTTTTTAAAAGCCAGCAGCTACAAATACTGCAGCTGCTGACTTTTAAATAGTGACACTTACCTGTCCAGCGCGCCCGCGATGTCGGCACCCGAAGCCGATCGCTCGCTCGGCTGCCGGGTCCCGCCGCCATCTTGGGTATGGGAATCAGGAAATGGAGCCTTTCGGCTTCATTTCCCGGTTCCCTACTGCGCATGCGCGAGCCGCGCGGCGCAATCCGGACGGTCCCCGCTGCCTCTGGGAGCTGTGTGTTTCCCAGCAGGCAGCGGGGCACTTGCTGAAGGGGGCGGGCGCTTGCGGAACGGGGGCGTAACCTACGCCCGTTCCGCTGAGAGCTAGCCCGGAAGTGGGTGCAGTTACCTGGATTATCCAGGTAACTGCACCCCCCTCCCCCCTGAAAGGTGCCGATTGTGGCGCCGGAGGGGGGGGGATTCCGATGAGCGGAGGTCCATTTTAGGGTGGACCTCCGCTTTAAAACAACCATCTTCCTCTCTACAAGCAGTGCATGACACCCTCTCACAATTTAATAAAATATCATACTACAAAGTGAACTCTTCAAAATCTAGTATTTTAGCTGTCAACGTCCCTGAAAAAACCAAATCGCTTCTGGCGAAGCGATTTCCTTATCCCTGGTCAGCTGACCCTATTCAATACTTGGGAATTTATTTAACTTCGCCTAGTGCCAACACTTTCAAGGTAAATTTTCTGCCCCTCATACTATCAATACAACAGGAACTTACAAGGCTGAAGAGGTTCTATTTATCGTGGATGGGCAGACTGGCGGCATATAAAATGCTGATTCTACCAAAGTTGTTGTACTATTTTAGGGCCTTGCCAATCGCCATTCCTAGGTCATTCTTCACTTCTGCCCAATCACAACTACACAAATTCGTTTGGGGGGACAAAAAACCCAGATGCCCATACTCCTATCTTCTCAGGAAGAGGGACGTGGGCGGCATGGGTCTACCTGTTTTAAGAGATTACTACGTAGCGAGCTTCTAGACCAAACGAAATTCTGGATTTGCCCCCCGGTGGAGAAACAGTGGGCATCGATTGAGAGCTCTTGGCTTCCAACCGGTACCCCGTACTCCACATTGTTGGCATCTCTCATAACCCCTCAGCCATTTCATTCAACTTTCCCTATAGTTCAACTGGTTGTGGATACGTGGAGAGACTTTGTCAGGGACGGGGCGTTACTCCACCCTTCGATTGACATCCCTACCCCCCTCTTGTCAGTATGTTCACACGTACCAGATCTGGACCTGGGGATTTGGGGGAAGTTGGGTATAACTTTGATCTCAGATTTGGTGGTCGGGGGTAATCTCCTTTCTTTCGAGTCACTTATGCATAAATTTAAATTACCTAGATCGGAATTTTTTACTTATAGACGACTAGTTTCGTTCCTGTCTCAACACAAGGGTTCGGTTATTCAAGTCCCGCGACAAGCGTGGGCGTTCTGGTCTGATGTCTCCAAAGTTAAAGGGGGTATTTCTTTATTTTACAATCTACTTCAAAACAAGAGCGGCTTTGTGAAATCCCCCCCGTTTCACAAATGGGAAAGTGAGCTCTCTGCAAAATTCTCGGACGATCAGTGGAGGACTGCAATTAAAAGTAACAATGGTTGCATCAGATCAGTTACGCACTGGGAAGTCTCACAAAAAATCTTACTTCGGTGGTACTATACCCCTTACATTACGGCTAAATTTACCCAGGGTGGTTCCAATGCTTGCTGGAGAGGATGTGGGAGAGTCGGTACTTTGTGCCACATGCTTTGGGAGTGCCCTCTCCTCAGAGGCTTCTGGAGAGGGGTGTTCTCCTTGGTTTCTAAAGTAACTGGAATACTGTGTATAGGATCTCCAGAGTTGGCTTTGCTAAACTTAAACATTGATCAGTTCCCGCCTTCCTTGCGAATGTTGGTAACCCAGATTCTATCTTCAGCCAGACTATTAATAGCGAAATATTGGAAAAACCCCTGCCCCCCTGGCAAGGGAGAACTACTCAGGAAAATTGATGAAACCTATAAACATGAGCAGCTGCTGGCCAATATGGAGGGAAAATTTTCTAGTTTTAGTTTCCTATGGTCCCCATGGACTAACCTTAGGAATATTGTGTAATTAGATATTTCTTTTTCTGTTGTTTTCAAATACGGTGCTAAAATTGCACCGTCTTTCACCTGTTTTTTTTCTGTGTATTTTGAAAATGCTATGGTTCTTATATCACAAAAAGGGGCTTGTCACCTTCTGGTGCCCAGGGGGTCACAGTGTACATTTATGATGGTATGATGCGAATTGTAAATCGACACATGTATGTTTGACATTGTAACCATTTGTTTACCTTCTCTGTACACCTTGCAAGCCTTTTAATAAAAAAATATTAAAAAAAAAAAAAAAAAAAAGAGCCCACAGCGCTGCCTGGATACCACTCTGGATCCCTGACATCCATATGCTGCTCATAAAGATGTGCTTATATCCTATTTCCAGTGAGCGCAATACTATTCAATTAAATGTGTTATTAATATTGCTGCACTTAGATTGGCGCTGCTTGTCTGTCTTTTGTATTCATCCCAGAGTTTCTTCTGCTCTTCAGCATGCTGCCTTCCCTATGTCAGCTTTACTCCCTGTGGTCATTACCCAGGCTATGGACTTCCTTTAAAAACCCATCATCTCTACCACGAGTCACCTATAACTATATATTCTTGTATCATATATACAGATACAATTCTGTATATTCTAAATATCTTCCTGCCATCTTGGGGTCCCACACAGAGGCGAAAGCTAGGGTCTGGTCACAAGTGCGGCCTTTGCATTCCCAGTAGTTCCACCACTGGTGTCACTAGGACTGTGAATGGGGTCAGTTAGTAGACTTTGTCAGTAATGCAGTGGATGGTATCAGTAGAGCAGTGGATGGTGTCAATAGTTTTTTTATTTGTGTTATTTTATTTTTTACCATTTTATTTTATTTATTTTTACAATTTTTTTTAGGAGCCCAGTTGGGGGGCTTTTGTTAAATATATCAGGGGTCTAAACAGACCTTTTATGTTCCACCTTTGATACAGAGAAAGGAGATTAAGGACAGCTCTCAATCTCGAACACTGCAGCCTCAACTGCACAACATGTATAGACAGGAATAGTTCTGTACAGGGGTTGAGCAAACAGGTGATGTCATAGGTTATAATAGTAGGTATTCCCACGCTACTATGTTAAAGGATGAAATAAACGAAAATAAAATACAATATAAAATTGGTTGCAGCAAACTACTGACAGGGGTGCAAACCCCACCCAAAGATAAATCGAGAAAAAAAATCAATATATGGTGTTGCGCTCCAATTATATAAAGTGGTAGAGTGCTAAAGTGCCTAATATGTAAACAATTGCACAATGAATGAATGAGCTAGGTTACAGTGCTCAGATGCCAAATAAGTAAACAATTGCACAAAATTGATGATCTTCCAATGCTGAACCAACCAGATAAATTATGTAAATCATACTATTAAATTAAAACAAATAACGTGAATCCACTGTGCTAGCATAAATTAAAGTACATGAGTGCCATAAATATAAATCAACAGTAATAACAAATAGCTAAAAACTAAGACATAAAGTGCATACATAACAAAGTGCCACATAAAATACAATCCGTGAATAAATTAATAAAACAAGTGTGCAAAGTCTTTATAGAGTAAAAAAATTTGCTGGTGCTGGTGATTGTATCCAAACAAACGATAATAAAGTGACTAGGTGATCTTGTATCTTCAGTAAGCCCGCAACCAACAAGTGCAGTGGCTCCTTACCTCACTGCTGTAAGGTAAACAGCAGGAAATAGTGTTCAAGGTACTGTATCCTGCAGATGGTGCTAGGTCTGTATCCTTACAGACCTAGGGATGCAAGTTTGGCTTCCACTGGTCCTGCCTTTTAAGGCAGTGTATCACATGGACCGAGAAGAAGAACAAAGGGCCCCAATCGTGAGGTATGCCAAACCAAATTTATTAAACGAATAGGCATATAATGGTACTCACATAAAACATAAGGAACAAGATAAAACAAAACGAGCGCCGCGCTCGTGCTCAGGACATCAGTTCCGTTATCCATGTATTCCTGTGACAATGGATAAAAACCTTTGTAGTAGAATCACAAAGTATTACCTTGGATGTGCTTGAGACAAGAGCTTTACAGAGCTGTAACGTCTGCACGTGTGTGGAAGTGAGGATTGCGCCTGAGGGGATGCCTTATGTGTGTCCAGCCTGCGCCAGCGATTACCACCTACGTCACGCTAACTGACAATGCGTGGGTGGTGGAAACCCACCCAAGACTGACGCTGCCACATCCAGCCAAGTCGGCACCTCAGCTTGGTATACATCGTAAGTACCCAGAACTGACATACTGTCTTTTCTGGATGTACCTGGTCAATCTTCTAATGTCATCATACTTTGTTATTTCATACACCCTATAGCACCAACCCCTGAAGAAGTGTATTCACAGAAACGCGTTGGTCACCAAGGATGCAGCCATTTTGTCTTGACAGGACTCTACTCAGATCAACTTTTTAATTTATTACACCATTCATACTTACCCTTTATATTATGTTGTCATGTAGCCTCCCAGGTCATATTTGTAACCCCCTCATGAAATTTGTAACTACAATAAATGTATTGCCTAGATATCATGTTGATTTTTTTTTATTACACATGCATTTATGCAGGTTATATCATGTGCGCATGGCATGTGATATATATCAGTATTACCTATGTGCAATAAATTTGAATTTTTATCTCAACCCCAATCTGTCAACTGCTTCATTCAAAGTCCCTATGTTCCCCTTTTTTCTCTCTTGTACCCGGGATGGAGGCACACTCCTGTGCTTCACTCAAAGTCCCAAAAATTTCCATTTCCAATTAAATCCACAAGGGCTTTATTGTTACCACTACTATTCCTTTATATTGGCTTTTAAAATTTACAAATGCAGCAATTTGGAAGTTGTATGAAAGGTTTAGCACTGGGAAACATCTTTTTGAAAGATAAAATGTGCATTTTATATACAACTATATAGATCACACCAAAATGAGGGACAAATGAGGGGGAAAGAGGGACAGAGGGACATTGCTCCAAATCAGGGACAGTCCCTCAAAATCATTGACAGTTGGGTGCTATGGTGTATGGCCAGCTTAAGTCCTGACCTGTGAGTTTGAAACACTTGCCTTACAGTTTGTTGGCCATTGCAGTGTGTTTGCACCTACAGTAAACCCAGTGACTGTTGTCAGAGTAAATGATATCATACATTTGCGATCAGTAACTAAAAAAAACATCATTGGGACGGGAAGGACGCTCGTTGCTGGTACAGGCAGTTTTTTAATGAATGAATATGTGAGTACCCTGTGTGAAGCTTTTTCCTAATAAACTTGATATAATTTTAAAAAAATACTACACTATGGTGCCCCCTTTTTAATTGATCCATTGGGTTCCACGGAGTAAAAAGAAACAAAAAGGAGAAGTTTGTGGACCTGGAGAGAAGAGCCTTAAAGGGACCTTTACTTATATGCGATTAACTCCTTACCATAAGGTAAGGGGCCATTGCCCACCTGAGTGTACGGTCACAGTGGATAAAGCACTGGGAAGTGGTCACTTCATTGGAATGCACACAACCTGTCACAAAAAAGCACTGGCACTTTAGAAGAGACTATATATTTATATTTTTGCTGAAGAATATATATATATATATATATATATATATATATATATATATATATATATAATTTTTAATTTTTTCTCTTTTGTTGAAGTATTCGCTTATTGATCCTTATATACACCCTCGGTCTGAAATACTCAAATTAAGGGTGGACACTGCATTAGACATAGTTTGGAGTTTTGTTTTAACGCACAGTGGAAATTTGGCTCTGTAGTGCGTTTACTAATTCTGGTGATATTTTGGATTATTTATTTATGTTTATAAGCTTGGTTCAGTCACTTTTTATTTCTACAGATTTCTTGTTTTACCATTTTATAGTTTCACTTCTTTATTTATTTGCACTTATCGAATATAGCACATAGCACTTTCTTGGTTCACCAACCCATTTATGGTTGCAGGTTTTTTTTCTTTTGAATTGAATACCTATATATGCAACTGAATAGATAATTTATATAGAAATTTAAAGATATCTATTTAACGCATGTCACAGTTGTCTCTGTAGTGCGTTTACTTTTTGATTTATATCATATCCATCAATTATGTTTGAGTTATATATTTGGTATATAGATTTTTAGATAAATATCACTATCGTTCACTTCTGATTTTATACACACAATGCCTTTTGGAGGAGTCACCCCTGTAGTGTGTTTATTGAAAATCTTTAGGAGATATCTTGCACTTTGATATTTATATTTATTTATTTTTGGCACTTTGCACTTTTTCTATTACTTACCGTATATATTTATGTCCATGTGAGACTCACATCTAAATATATTTGCACTTGAATTAGTGGCCTCTAGGATATCTCTACAGGCCTTTTAGCATCAATGTATAAGAATCAATAGACAATTGTATTTTTAATGTTTGGTTCGTTTATTATTTGAGATCTGTCCCTTGAGCCAGGCAGATAAGACTAAGTTTTCTTTGTATAGTAATTTTAAACGAGAACAGCGCAACACCAATACACCCCTTATCGTTAAAAAAAAACGTCATTGCTGTCACTAAAGTAAGCCCCATTGTTGGTGTTGCCAAGCTGACCACATTGATGGGGCTAAGAGATTGCAGCACTAAGGAGTCTGCATGCAGAAGAGGGAACTGTTGCACTGCAATAATGCCACAAAGGGCGGAGTCCCTCTTTCTTTAATGAGTACAGCCACCAGTAATAAGGAGGAGTGCTCAGGGGACCCCCAGCGGCAGTGACTGGAAACACATGGCAGCTCCACAGGCTCACTTGCCATTTACGGCTGTCGATGGGACCGGGCTGAGGAAGCACCACCCCTGGTCCATGTAGAATAAAGTGCCCGGGTTTCAGGTAAGTTGAAATCCGGACAGATGATTGAAAAACGGGACTGTTCGGGTGAATACCGGAGAGGTGGCAACCCTAGCTGCAACTGCTCATGTCACTGTCGGCTGCCTACAGCTGAAAGATCAGCTCTGTGTGGTCACCACTGCACTGCCTTGGGGAGCTCAGATAGGTCAGCACAGTAGAACCAAATATGACAGGGGAGCTGCGTGGGCCACCTGAGGCGGGGGTCCAGGTCGTAATTGCAACCACTTTAGTTATGCTTCTGCTACTGAGCTGTGCTATAAGAGGAAAAAATGCAGGTTATAACAGGAATCTTCAAATCTGTAAGTAACATCTGAAATTTCCTGTTAGTAACATTATTATTGTAACTGGGAAAGCGGGGGGTTTGACAAGATTGTGCCACATGTATACAACAATGGAGCAACAGCTCCAGGATGGATACTGCTGTGACAGATGTGAGTAGGTTGCCCTTCTGGAAGCTCGCATAAGAGATCTGGGGGAGAAAATTGCAACACTGGGCAGAACTGACAACCTTGAAAGGGGTCCTCTGCTCGCTGAGCAGGTGGTCAGTAGGGTTAATGGAGAGGGTGGAGGGGTAAGTCAGGATTATCAGGTAGGAAGATGGGTTAATACAATTAGAGGGAGTGGGAGGGACTCACAGAAAAGGAAGGCCAACCCTGAGTTTGAGCACCCTAACAGATTCGCCAAGTTGGGTAAAGATGTGGAGGTATCAAGCTCAGAGGTGGATTATATATGGTCCCACATCGGATAGTGCCCGCTGTGTACTGCGCATGCAAGTTGGGTGAAGATGTGGGGGTATCAAGCTCAGAGGTGGATTATATATGGTCCCCCATTGGATAGTGTCCGCTGTGTACTGCGCATGCAAGTTGGGTGAAGATGTGGGGGTATCAAGCTCAGAGGTGGATTATATATGGTCCCCCATCGGATAGTGTCCGCTGTGTACTGCGCATGCGCAGTACCCAGCACACACAGATTCCGAAAATAGCCGAGGATGAACGGCGCCTGCGCCGTGAGTCCAGGTTCTAGCCCCACCATCCAAGTGGACATAGAGTAGGAATATAAAAGAGCCGAGCGTAGTGAGGCCGAGCCCAAAGGGTGGCAAGCGAAGCTCGCCCGCGAGGGGCCCTCTAATTTTCTGAACCCTATGTCCGCTTGGATGGTGGGGCTACCACCTCCACTCACGGCGCAGGCGCCATTCATCTTCTGAGATTTTCCGAAGCTTCTTCTGCCCCCTACTGGGAGGACACTATATGATGGCAGGACACTATCTGCCAGAACAGTGGCAGCTTGCCTTGCATTCACACGGTCACACAAAAGTTCTCTGAACTTTCGTCCATCAAGAACGCGGTAACTTACAACACTACGACGAGCCGAGAAAATGAAGTTCAATGCTTCCGAGCATATGTCGAATTGTTTCCCAGCACGAGTAGGAATTTTGCGCCTCGGAATTTGTACAGACGATCGCATTTTCCGACCGAAAAATAGAGAAAATGCTTGAGAACATTCCAGCCAGCAAAAGACAGATGGAGCATACACACGGTTGCATTTTCAACAAAAATCTCTTTCGGAGTTTTGCTGGTGGAATTTCCAATCGTGTGTACGCGGCATGCTGTGAAAATGTGGAATAGACTCCCTCAGGAGGTGGTTCTAGAAAGCTCAGTAGATTGCTTTAAAAAAGGCCTGGAGGATATTAGTTATGAGGAAAGGTTGAGAGCACTGAACTTATTCTCCCAGGAGAAGAGACGCTTGAGAGGGGATATTATTTCAATATACAAATACCGTACTGGTGACCCCACAATAGGGATAAAACTTTTTTGCGGAAGGGAGTTTAACCACTTCCCGACCAGCGCACGACAATGTACGTCGACAGAATGGCACGGGCAGGCATATTGGCGTACAGGTACGTCCAATATTCAATGCCGCCCTGCCATCGGGAGCGCTGTTTTTTTATATATTTTTGGGGGATATTTATTATAACAAAAAGTAAAAAATAATGCGTTTTTTTCAAAATTGTCGCTCTGTTTTTGTTTATAGCGCAAAAAATAAAAACCGCAGGGGTGATCAAATACCACCAAAAGAAAGCTCTATTTGTGGGGAAAAAAGGACTTCAATTTTGTTTGGGAGCCACGTCGCACGACCGCGCAATTGTCAGTTAAAGCGACGCAGTGCCGAATCGCAAAAAGTGGTCTGGTCTTTGACCAGCAAATTGGTCCGGTCTGAAAGTGGTTAATAAGACACGTGGCCACTCATTAACCTCTCTGGCGGTATGATTATGTCAGCAAATATGTTATGTATTATAGGCCTGCAATTCTTAGTAATTACCGTATTTCTTGGCGTATAACACGCACAGGTGTATAACATGCACATTTATTTTAAGAGGGAAGTTTCAGGAAAAAAACTTACATTTTAAATAAGAAACTTTGAAGCAAAATAAAGGCGTATAACATGAACATGCTATTTGCACCCAATTTTCATGGTGAAAAGGTGAGTGTTATATGTCAATAAATACAGTACTTACTTAAACCTGAGCAAACAAGACTCTAGTAGACATCCCAGATGTGATAAAATTTGAAACACAAAATCATGAATTATAATCTAATAAATAATATAATTTTATTCAATAATGTAATGCAAAATAATGAAATTTGTCAAACAAAGAAAATTCAATAAACATCCTGAGTGTGATAAATTTTGAAACCTTACAGCACACAGTCCAACATCACAATCCGGACAATAGAACCTGCTTTCTTTTTGGACTTTCTTTCCATTGCTATCTCTCTTTGAACAGCAAACCACGCACATCCTGGTAGGTGCTGCCTTTTTTGCGATTGGCGGTATGTAGTTCATAAAGTGACAACCTGTTAGACATTCTGGGTTGGCAACGTCAACAGCACGTCATCCAGGTCTGTTCACAGCTACTGATGGCGTCTCGTGTTTGACAAAAATCTGCTCAGCCACCTTCCAGATAAAGTCAGAATGAACAAGAGGCTTGTCACTCTGTGCTCTGTACAGAATATATGAATTCCAAAGGCATTGTTCCAGAAGATGCCGGAAAATCTTTTTATAATATTTTTTTTGCTGTTTGCGCATAGCCTTATAAAATGTCATTGCCTGATACGCTCTGTCGACCCCTCCCATAGTGCAATTATAGTCTATCACAACTTGCGGCTTTAGCACATCTTTCCCACCTTTTGTGTGGACCATGGCAGTGGAGGTATTGTGCACAGTACTCATGAGACACACGTCCTTCTTGTCTCGCCATCGCATTACCATCATCTTACCCTTCTGCCAGGCAACCATTTCTCAGTTTTTTAGTTTTTTCTTGGAAAACATAGATGGCATGTCACGTCGGTTAGGCCTAACGGTACCATACGCATCGGTCTTGTTTTGTAGCAAAACCTCAAACAGTTCCGGAGACGTGTAGAGATTGTCCATGGTCACACAATATCCCTGGTTCAGCAATGGCTCCAGCAGTGTAAGGACTGATGATGTGGCCATCCCATAGCCGCTGTACCTGGGGTTGAACTTTGTGCCTTTACCAGTGTAAATTACCAAATTCCAGATGTACCCAGTAGATGACTCACAGAGCATGTAGGATTTGATGCCAAACCGTGTTCTTTTGAATGCATTAAACTATATCCAGCTTAGGCGTCCCTTGTAGGCCATCAAACTTTTATCCACGCTCCCTTTCTGGCACGTAGGTCCACTGGAAATTGGTCATGATAATTTGGCATAACTCCCAGATTTTTTTTAGTTTGGGTTCAGGATGCGTGGCCTTATCAAACTCTTCATTGTTCGTGAAGTGGAAATACTTCATGATGAGGGAAAACCGGTATTCGGACATCACCGTGCCATAAAACGGAGCGGCCAGTAATTTATTGGTGGTCCAGTACCATTTCTGGAACGGTTTCCCCACCACCCCCCTGAAGAATGAGGAGTCCCAAAAACTACCAGATGTCCACTTTGGTCACCGGTTCCCACTTTCTGCTTCGGGAAAACCTGGCACGCAACGTTGCTGCTCTTGGTAGCGATTTGTCTCTGTGACAATTTTTTTCAATTACCTCCTCAGTGAGGAATAATTGCAGGTATGCCCAGAGGGTTGTTATGTTCAGCATCTACCTTCATCCCAGGTGATCCAGTGAAGGGGAATCTTGGCGGCACAACCCAGTCTGTATCGCAGTCAATAGGGCACCAAGTGCTCACATCGCTGAGGTCAGGTGCAGGATCATCACCGCTGTCACTTGCCAGATCAGTGTCAGACGACAAATCTCCCCACGACTCACTATCGCTCAGTTCTTCGAGCAACTCTGTGTCGCTGTCACTCAGCTGGCGATTTTGTATCGAAGTGGCGCTTTTTTGATGCCATGTTAGAAATATTTTATTGGGAAAAATTGGAGGCAAGGGGCACTGTATATTTATCAGTCAGATCTGAGAAGATACAGTGTAATCCTCTCAGATTACAGTGTATCATCTCTTTTTATGCGATTGTGTTTGTTTTACTTTTGAAATTCCCGCCCAGTTCCACTCCCATGCGCCGCTGCTGCTCACAGGGAACGGAACCAGGAAGTCAGATGCCGGTGATCTCGACATCGATCACAGCGGAGAACATCGCTGGATCGCCAGGAGAAGGTAAGATCTCCGCTGGCAGCTCTGCAATGTTAACCCGAGCATGACTCGGGGGGTTACCGCTCCTGGAAGAGAAAATCAACCCCGAGTCGCGCTCGGGGATACCACCAGGGAGGTTAAAATGAGAAGAAATTAGATTTAACCTTAACCACCTCAATACAGTACACTTCCTGCCCAGACCAATATTCAGCTTTCAGTGCTCTTACAGTTTGAATGACAATTACTCAGTCATGCAACACTGTACCCATATGAAACTTACGTTCTTTATTTTGGTGGTATTTAATCACTAGTGGGTTTTTTATTTTTTGTGCTATAAATAAAAAAGACTGTAAATTTGGTGAAAAAAAATCATTTTTTCTTGGTTTCTGCCATAAAACTTTGCTAATTTAGTAATTTTTCTTCATAAATTTTGGCCAAAATTTATACTGCTACATATCTTTGGTAAAAATAACCCAGCTTAGTGTATATTATTTGGTCTTTGTGAATGTTATAGAGTCTAAAAACTATGATGCCAATCACTGAAAATTGATCACATCTGATCAGGCATTCAGTACATCAGGAAAGTCAGGAAAGTACAAATACCCCCCAAATGACCCCTTTTTAGAAAGTGGATATCCCAAGGTATTAAGTAAGTAGCATGGCGAGTTTTTTTAAGTTGTAATTTTTCCCGCAATCATTTGCAAAATTAAGATTTTCTTTTTTTTTTTTTTTTTTTTACAAAATTGTCATGTTATCAGGTTATTTCTCACACACAGCATATGCATACAACAAATTACACCCCAAAATACATTCTGCTGCTCTTTCCGACTATGACGATACCACATGTGTGAGAATTTTTTCACAGCCTGGCCACATACAAAGGACCAACATTGAAGTGCCACTTTCAGGCGTTCTAGGAGCATAAATGACACATCTAATTTCTCAACCACCTATTACATTTTTAAATGCCCTGGAGCACCAGGACAATTGAATTGCCCACAAAATTACCCCATTTTGAAAAGCAAACACCCCAACAACCCCAAAAAGTTACAGCAATAAATGTCACTGTTTGAGATTTTCATTTAATGCACAGATGGACTGACAGGTACTTGGGTACTCTGATGAACTGTAACAGGTACTTTGATGGGTGGTGACAGGTCCTCTTTATTGGGGGGGCAATCAGTGTGTGTTGGTGTACACTGTAGGCAGTAACGATATGTTACCGCAATCTTCTTCTTACACACAATCGGTGTGTGAGGAGGAGAACCCGTGGTTTGTTGACATTTAGTGATCGGCTGTGAAAGGATCACAGCCGATCACGTGATAAACAGCCGCCAGCCAAAAGCTGACTGTCTGCTTTTATGTGGAAGTGAGGCTGTGCAGGAAGTAAGGGGAAAACTCCCTAGATGCCAAAAAAAATAAAAAACAAACAAAAAACTGACAACCCTCCCTTATGCTATCCAAAAATAACAAAAAAAAAGTTTTGCCTTTAGTTCTACCTTAATTTTATGATGTAGCACCCTGGTGTTTAGGCAGGGTTGCTCACAAATTTAGTCTGCCAGGTAGTCAGTGTCCTGGCTAATTGTTAGAAGATCCACTAACTTTTCCCTAAATCTGGGTTTGCTGCTCTTCTCTCGTCTGTCATTGGGTGGCACTGTTGCTGGTGACATTGGATTGACAAGGGCATAGCGAAGCCAGACTATGAGTGGATGGGTTGTCTCGGCCAATTGACAGGGGTCTTTAGCCCTTGGCCTGCTGGGAGAGCCTATTTATCTGGGAGGAGTCAGGTGATCGCTGTTCTGTGCCACCTGGTTGTGTGGGTGGACGTGTGCCAAAATTCTCCAAGTCGCTTGACCAGAAGCCTGAGGTCTATCCCCAGAGTACCTGGCTGCTAGGCTGCCTGAGGCCTATTCAGGAGTAGGAGAAGCAGCGCAGTGTTGGAACTTCAGGCCTGGAGTCCAACCAAGTTGCAGAGGTTCAGCGGGGGAACCAAGTTCTATCGGGAATGATCATTCCGGTTGCCAGCGGTAAAAGGGAAGCAGTGGCCACTAAGGGACCCTCCCTCCTGTTATCACAGGCCAGTTTATGGAAGCCTGAAAGAAGTACCATAGCAGACTTTTTCACTAGCGGTGAAGAAGTGGGAAAGCTTCAGCAAGTGCCAAGCCAGGGACCCAGCAGGTTAACGGGGGTGATGCTTGAGGAGTATACAGTGAGTTAGCTGTGGAGAAGAGCTCAGAGGATCCAGTGAAGACTGGGATCTTGAAGTCTATTGAGAGACTGGGAGTTCACTGAGTGAATATCTACAGTGGCACACTGTGAGATGTAAGACGAGATCAATACCAAGTTACAGTTACCATAGGAGATAGCAGTTCTACAACTACAGTGGTTGTATCCAGCTGGAAGGCCCTCAACCTGTATAGCTGTCTGCCTATTAATTTGTCTCGGAGTCTGCCAAATACCATTGCATCTGCCTAAGGGTGTCCTGGCCCTATGCCCCTCTCCCTCAGTTCTTGTTAAGAGCCAATAAATCTCCTCTGTCCATATGCAAAAGTGACCAGCGCCACATTTTTCAATCTTGCATTACACCAACTACGCCTAGTAACCCACTCTACAAGGAAAGATGTCAGCGCTCCCTGATTCTGGAGGTCACCATTAGGCCTTTGGAGGTCAGGGTCAGCACTACAATAAACAATTCCAACTAATGACATATCGTAAAAAAAGAGGCTTAAAGAAATTGAGTTTTCAGCAGTATAACAATTTTTAAATAGAAAATAAACTGTGTCCAAAAAGGCAGGTAGGGGGCAAAGGACAAGCCACCAGTCCTGTCTGTGGTCTCCCTGCAACTGATTGTTCCCTATTGCTGACTTACTAAGTCTTGTTCTGCACTGTGTCTCTGTGCAGAGGTAGCCATATTTTGTTAGTGGCTGGGTTTTGCGTCCCATTGTCAGAGCCTATAGCAAGGAGAACAGTGAGTGATATCACCAATAGTGATGGACAAACTTCCGACGGGACGTTTCGCGAACGCGGACCGCGAACGGGGCCGACCGTTCGCGAAACCGAACGTTCGCGGCGGGCCCCATTGACTTCAATGGGAGGCGAACGTTTTAAACCTTTAGGTCGAATTTGCTGCCACAGGATAATTATTAGGGGGGCAAACATAGTCCCACCACATGGCCAATGACATAACACATGTATGGGGTGAATTTGGGATCGATAACTACAAGCATTCTTTTTTTATATGGAAAATTGTTCTGACAATTCAGGACTGTGGCGCGCATGAAGGCAATGGAGGAGAGGGAAGGTCAGGGACCAGGGTAGGCAGAGAAGAGGGTGCAGGAGATGATCACCAGCAGCGTGACATACAGCAATGACACATGCACCGTGATAGAGGCATCTGACAACAGCACCGTGATAGAGGGCACTGACATCAGCAGCGTGACATAAAGCATTAACACCAGTACCGTGACATACAGCATTGACAGCAACACCGTGATAGAGAGCACTGACATCAGAAGCGTGACATACAGCACTGACATCAGCACCGTGATATACAGCACTGACAGCAGCACCGTGACATACAGCACTGACATCAGAAGCGTGACATACAGCACTGACATCAGCACCGTGATATACAGCACTGACAGCAGCACCGTGACAGAGAGCACTGACATCAGAAGCGTGACATTAAGCACTCACACCAGCACCGTGATATGCAGCACTGACAGCAGCACCGTAAGCAGCCCCAGGAGGAAGTCAGCACAGCACAGGGATGGTGGGAGCCCCTCATAATAAGAACCCCCAGGAGGAAGTCAGCACAGCACAGGGATGGTGTGATCCCCTCATAATAAGAACCCCCAGGAGGAAGTCAGCACAGCACAGGGATGGTGTGATCCCCTCATAAGCAGCCCCAGTAGAAATATGACACCGCTCAACCTCTTCAAAGAGGAGGGTAGGGGCATATAGTACGGTGTGCTTTTTTGGGACAAGGAAGTGAGCCAAATGAAGAAAGAAGGTCTGTGTGCTTGATTAAAAAAAATAGTTTATAGACATATACATGGTCTACTGGTCACATGTGTTGAATTCCTCCGAGATCCATGCCTCATTCATTTTTAGAAATGTGAGGTAGTTAACACTGTCGTGAGCTAGGCGAGTACGCTTATCGGTCACGATCCCCCCTGCTGCGCTGAACGTCCTTTCGGACAGGACACTGGATGAGGGGCAAGCCAACAGTTCGATTGCAAATTGGGCAAGCTCTGGCCAGAGGTCAAGCCTGCCCACCCAGTAGTCCAGGGGTTCATCACTCCTCAGAGCTTCCACATCGGCCGTTAACCCAATGTAGTCGGACACCTGACGGTCTAGGCGTTCCCTGATGCTGGATCCGGATGACACCTGTCGATGGGTCGGCTGAAAGAATGACCTCATATCTGAAGTCACCAACACATCTTCAAACCGGCCTCTTCTTGCAGGCGCTGTTGGATTGGTACCCGCAACTCCTTCTCTGGGAGTGGGAATGGCTCCTCTGCCAGCGCACGCAAAAGCAGAATGCAGCATTTCTCGAAGCAAGGCCTGGAAGTGCTGCATTCTGACAACCCTCTGCGACGGCGGTAACATTTCCGCCATTTTGTGTTTGTACCGGGGGTCTAAGTACGTTGCCACCCAGTACTGGTCCTTGACCCTTATGCTTTTTATACGGGGGTCCCTATTAAAACACTGGAGCAGGAAGGCCCCCATTTGCACTAAAGTGGAAGCGGTGTGGTGGCCTGGCTCCTGCTCATCATCCAGGATAATGTCGTCCTCTACATTCTCCTCTCCCCATCCACGCACAACAGGGATCCCAGAAAGGTTTAAAGCACGCTCTTCTTGCTCCTCCTCATCCGCCCCGGCACCATCCTCCTCTGACTCCTCTTCAGACTCCTGTTGTTGACTTGTCTCAGATAGAGTAGCCCCCCCTGGGAATTCATCCAGCATTGCGACTTCCTCATCTTCCCGCTCCTGCTCCTCCACAGCTTGATCAATGACACGACGCAATGCACGCTCCATAAAGAAGGCATAAGGTACCATGTCACTGATGGCGCCATGGCTGCGACTGACCAGTTTGGTGATCTCCTCAAATGGCCGCAGAAGTCTGCATGCATCGCGCATGAGCAGCCACTGGCGCGGTGAAAAAAAACCCAGCTCCCCAGAACCGTTTCTTTCGCAGAGTTCATACAGGTAGACGTTAACTGCACGTTTCTGCTGGAGCAGCCTATCAAGCATATAGAAGGTTGAGTTCCATCGCGTCGGGCAATCGCAAATAAGACGTCTGACCGGCAGATGGTGTCGCCGCTGAATGTCAGCAAGGCGAGCCATGGCCGTGTAAGATCTTCTGAAATGGGCCGAGATTTTCCTTGCCTGCCGCAAGATGTCCTGGACCCCAGGGTATTTGACAAGGAATCGCTGCACGACCAAGTTTAAGACGTGTGCCATGCATGGCACGTGCGTGAGTTTGCCCTGTTTCAATGCGCTAAGCAGATTGGCACCGTTGTCACACACCACTTTACCAACTGTCAAATTGAGCGGTGTTAGCCACTGATCTGCCTGTGAACGCAAAGCTGAAAGGAGTGCCGGGCCAGTGTGGCTCTTGGCTTCCAGGCACAACAGACGCAGCACGGCATGGCAACGGCTCACCTGGCATGTGGAATAGGTTCTGGGGAGCTTGGGCGGTGCAGCGGAAGAGACGCTAGCAGCGGAAAAGGAGGAGCCAGCTGAGGAGGAGAGGGAGGAGGATGGAGTAGGAGGAGGAGGAGAAGAAGAGTCAGGCCTGCATGCAATCCGTGGCGGTAAAACCAAATCTACACGGGTGCCACGGGTTACATGCTTGACGGCCGTCAGAAGGTTCACCCAGTGGGCAGTAAAACTGATATACCTTCCCTGCCCGTGTTTGCTAGACCACGTGTCTGTGGTCAGATGTATCTTGGCACCGACACTGTGTGCCAGAGATACATTCACTTGCCGCTGAACATGGCCATATAGCTCTGGGATGCCCTTCTCCGAGAAATACTTCCTTCCTGGGACCTTCCATTGTGGTGTTCCAATGGCCACAAATTTGCGAAAGGCCTCCGAGTCCACCAGTTTATATGGCAGTAGTTGGCGGGCTATCAGTTCTGACAAGCCAGCCGTCAACCGTTGGGCAAGAGGGTTATCCGGCGTCATCATTTTTTTACGCTTGAACATTAGGCCCACGGAAGCCTGCCTTTTTGCAGAAAAACGTGAGCTTGGCGTGATGGAAGGTGGAGTGGAGGACAATTGTGAGGAGAGAGGAGAAGTAGAAGACGAGGCTGGACGGTGAGAGCCTGCAGTGTGGCTTTGAGTGTTCCGTTGCTCCCACTCGGCTCGGTGATGGCTGCTTAAGGCGGTCGTCCCTAGGTGAGTGTTGGGCTTACCGCGACTAATGCGTTGACTGCAAAGATTGCAGATGGCAACGCTATTGTCAGCAGCGGACACGTTAAAAAAAGCCCACACTGCAGAGCCATGTGCCGGTGTCCTGGGAGCGCCAGATATGACCGTACATGGTCGATGACTCGCACCTGATACATTTGCAGTCTGCTTTGTCCCTCCTGTGCAATGTAAGTTAGTCCTGCTTCTCCTCCCTATCTGCTGGTCCATATCTCCCTCTGAACTCCCCTCCTCTTCCTCTCTTGTGGGCACCCACGTGACATCACTAGACACGTCATCATCAACGTCACCTTCCCCACCGCTATAAGTAGAGATCTCGGAGTAGGCAGCAACACCGGGGACCAACCTCCTCCTTGGGCTGATCTGGGTACTGTCGTCAGACTGCTGAGTAGCGGTTGTTGCTACCTCCTCTTCCTGATCCAATACCAAGAGTGGCTGCGCATCAAAAATGTCCTCTTGATATGGATCGGAAAATAATTCCTGTGACTCAAGCGAAAGGTATGTGGTGGTGGTGGTGTTGTTGGTGGTAGTGTCTTTGGGGGTGCACATAGCAGAGAGTGAAGAAGAGGGTGCAGATCGAGAGGATGAGGAGGGTGCAGAAGAGTAAGGCTGAGTGAGCCACTCAACCAAGTCTGGTGCGTCCTTTAAAGTAATTGAACGCACCTTCTGCAACTTCCCACTTTGGCTCAAGGCTGTTGCTCCTGCCCTACCCCTACCACCCCTGCGGAAGGGCCTGCCTCTTCCTCTGCCTGTCATTTTTTAAATGACCCTGTGACAAAACTCTTAGTCCCTATACCGATGAAGGACTGCTGCAGTATAGGGCAGTGGTCAGCAGTGGTGCACCTCAACCCTATCTATTGTGGACCGATACCGGTCCTTACAGAACAGCAGACTGTGCCTCACTCAACCCTATGTACTGTAGCACCCTTCACCAAGTTACCAGTCCTTATAAGGACCTTTGTGAACCAAGTAGGTTGTGTGTGACTGATTAGCAGACTGTACGTCAGTCCCTATACCGCTGAAGGACTGCTGCAGTATAAGGCAGCGGTCAGCAGTGGTGCACCTCAACCCTATGTATTGTGGACCGATAACAGTCCTTATAGAATAGCAGACTGTACCTCACTCAACCCTATGTACTGTAGCACCCTAGACCAAGTTACCAGTCCTTATAAGAACTTTTGTGGACCAAGCAGGTTGTGTGTTAGTGATTAGCAGACTGTACTTCAGTCCCTATACCAATGAAGGACTGCTGCAGTATAGGGCAGCGGTCAGCAGTGGTGCACCTCAACTCTATCTATTGTGGACCGATAGCGGTCCTTACAGAACAGCAGACTGTACCTCACTCAACCCTATGTACTGTAGCACCCTAGACCAAGTTACCAGTCCTTATAAGAACTTTTGTGGACCAAGCAGGTTGTGTGTTAGTGATTAGCAGACTGTACTTCAGTCCCTATACCAATGAAGGACTGCTGCAGTATAGGGCAGCGGTCAGCAGTGGTGCACCTCAACTCTATCTATTGTGGACCGATAGCGGTCCTTACAGAACAGCAGACTGTACCTCACTCAACCCTATGTACTGTAGCACCCTAGACCAAGTTACCAGTCCTTATAAGAACTTTTGTGGACCAAGCAGGTTGTGTGTTAGTGATTAGCAGACTGTACTTCAGTCCCAATACCAATGAAGGACTGCTGCAGTATAGGGCAGTGGTCAGCAGTGGTGCACCTCAACTCTATCTATTGTGGACCGATAGCGGTCCTTACAGAACAGCAGACTGTACCTCACTCAACCCTATGTACTGTAGCACCCTAGACCAAGTTACCAGTCCTTATAAGAACTTTTGTGGACCAAGCAGGTTGTGTGTTAGTGATTAGCAGACTGTACTTCAGTCCCAATACCAATGAAGGACTGCTGCAGTATAGGGCAGCGGTCAGCAGTGGTGCACCTCAACTCTATCTATTGTGGACCGATAGCGGTCCTTACAGAACAGCAGACTGTACCTCACTCAACCCTATGTACTGTAGCACCCTAGACCAAGTTACCAGTCCTTATAAGAACTTTTGTGGACCAAGCAGGTTGTGTGTTAGTGATTAGCAGACTGTACGTCAGTCCCTATACCAATGAAGGACTGCTGCAGTATAGGGCAGCGGTCAGCAGTGGTGCACCTCAACCCTATCTATTGTGGACCGATAGCGGTCCTTACAGAACAGCAGACTGTACCGCACTCAACCCTATGTACTGTAGCACCCTAGACCAAGTTACCAGTCCTTATAAGAACTTTTGTGGACCAAGCAGGTTGTGTGTTAGTGATTAGCAGACTGTACTTCAGTCCCAATACCAATGAAGGACTGCTGCAGTATAGGGCAGCGGTCAGCAGTGGTGCACCTCAACTCTATCTATTGTGGACCGATAGCGGTCCTTACAGAACAGCAGACTGTACCTCACTCAACCCTATGTACTGTAGCACCCTAGACCAAGTTACCAGTCCTTATAAGAACTTTTGTGGACCAAGCAGGTTGTGTGTTAGTGATTAGCAGACTGTACGTCAGTCCCTATACCAATGAAGGACTGCTGCAGTATAGGGCAGCGGTCAGCAGTGGTGCACCTCAACCCTATCTATTGTGGACCGATAGCGGTCCTTACAGAACAGCAGACTGTACCGCACTCAACCCTATGTACTGTAGCACCCTACACAGACCAAGTTACCAGTCCTGATAAAGAGCTTTGTGGAACAAGTGAGTTGTGAATGTTTAGCAGACTGCAGCAGAAGGGCAGCAGTCAAGTATAATATTCTTTCTATATTTGGAAGAAAGAATATTATACGTGTACAAGCCTATTACCGTACCACTGATACCAGTCCTGAAAAGAACCTTTGTGGAACTAATAGTAACAGCAAGTCTTTAAACTGACCCTCACTGCCTGACAACACTGCTTCCTTCCTGTCCCTATACAAAGTGGCAAAAAAGAGTAGACTGGAACGATTAGTGGTTACTGGAACAGCTCTTTTGTGGACCTGATAGTAACAGCTAATGATGATGATGATGATGATGATGATGAAAGACTAATCTGGCTGTCCCTGTAGCACACACCGTCCTTTCCCTTTCTCTAAACTGACAAAAGACACTCAGGCTGCTGCAAGAATCAGTAGCACAGCAAACCTATATACACCTAACACCTATACCAGTCCTGAAAAGAACTTTTGTGTACCAAATAGCTAGCGTTTTATCTGTCCCTACTCCACACAGCAACCTTTCCCTATAGTGACAGAAGAAAGAATGTAAAATGGCCACCGGATCGGGTGTATTTATAGGTTAGGGGGAATGTCCAAGTGTCCATGTGCTGTCATGTCTCAATTGGCTGTCCTGTACCCCATGATAGACGTGTCATCATAGGTCAAAGTTCTTTTACACATTAAACACGTAAGTCCGCCGGGGCGAACGACGGGAAATGGCGAGCGAACGAGCGGACCGCGAACGACCGAAATTCGCCGCGAAACGACCGCCGGGCGAACCGTTCAGCCATCACTAATCACCAAATATATCTTCAAATCTCCTGAGTCTAGCAGTTAGAGACACAGTTCCTTAGATATACTGCAGACATACAGCTATGAGGCCGTAGTCACACTTACATACCAAAAAATGAACTGCTATTTTTCAGGAGCAATTTACAACAAAAAAACTCCCAGAGATGGATTCTTCCCATTCTGCCTTGTTGCTAGGACATTGCTAAGACTCTTCCAGCTGTTACTGCTCACCCCCACCATCACAGTAGCTCTGTTGCAGCATTGCTGAGCTCAGGGCTACTGCAATGGGTAGAGAAAGTGCATGCGGGGCAGTTAAATTGACTGGAAGTGTCTTAGAAACAAGGATGGGATTATGCCAACTCTGGGAGTTTTTCAGCCATGCTTCAGGAAGTATGTAATGACCTATAACCACTGCATACTTTGTTTTTATCTACAGACCGCCCTTATCTGCATAGGCAGTGTTTTGGTAAAGATCAACTAACCCTTTAACTGAGGGTAGCAAAGAAAGCTCAAGGGGGGCACATGCAGTCCGAAAAGCACCAGTTTGGCATGTCTAGTATACAGTAAATATTGGCTCATAGAAAGGGACTTTATACAACAAAAAATTTTCAACATTTATCTCTAAAACAAAAAAGAACTAGCGGCTACCAAGAATAAGGAGAGACTTGCTACAATTAAGGGCCTCACCAGGGATCTTGATCTGCTATACCAAAAAATACACTTTTCACCATCTCAAGAAATTAATTCCCAGATTCAGGAAAAACGCCAACAACTTGACACTATCTTATCTGCTAACACGGAAAAGGCCCTTAGATATTCTAAAGCTAAATTCCTACTACATGGCAACTCCGCATCTACGATGTTCGCACGAAAACTCAAACAAGACATTAACCCACCACATTTATATAAATTACGAGACAACAATGGCAACATTGTTACTCACCCCCAGGAAGTTATGGAAATCTTCACAACATTCTATAAAAATCTTCTTTCTGACCCTAATCCCCATCCTCAAACCCCACCTCTTGATTGGATAAACAACCTACACCTCCCATCCCTCTCGAATGATCAAATTAATTCATTAAAAGACCCATGCACGGTTCCTGAAATCACAAAAATCATTAAATCCCTTAAAACCACCACCGCCCCAGGCCCTGACGGCTACACATCCTCCTACTATAAAAAATTCACTCCCCTCCTGGCTCCCAAATTAACTAATCTTTTCAATTATATTCTTTAAGGTAACCAGTTCCCCGAGGAAATGCTCCTGGCCAACATGTCCTTAATCCCCAAGCCACATAAAGACCACTCCCTTCCACAAAATTTCCGTCCAATATCTGTTCTAAATAACGACCTAAAAATATTTGGCAGATTGTTGGCAGATAGACTTGCAGCAGTAATACACAATCTCGTTCACATAGACCAGACTGGATTCATTCCTAATCGTCAAATAGTTGATAATATTAGACTTGTCACCAATATCATACAAGATGCTAATCTGCATGCCAAACCAGTTTGTCTTCTCAGTCTAGATATTCATAAGGCTTTCGACAGTGTTGATTGGTCCTACCTTAATCTTCTTCTTCCCAAATTCGGCATCCCTGACAAATTCCTACATGGCTTTAATGCCCTTTATCACTCCCCACACACTAGGATCAAAATACCTGGCATAAATTCAAAATTTTTCCCTCTTAGCAGAGGCACTAGACAAGGCTATCCCCCCTCTTATTCGCCTTAGCCATAGAACCCCTAGCTCAAGCATTAAGGAATAACATCAATATTAAAGGGTATACCAAGGGTCCCCATGACTTTAAGTTGAGTTTATACGCTGACGATGCTCTAATATTTCTATCTGACCCTCTCATTTCTATACCTAATCTTCTCACTGAACTAAATGACTTCCAAAGGCTCTCGGGTTTAAGTATTAACATCAGCAAATGTTCAGCCCTTCCCATTAATATTCCCCAAAACATACTATATCTCCTACATTTAAACTTCCCATTCACTTGGACCACAAGCTCATTTAGATATCTTGGTATTCACATCTCCCCCTCTTTCAAATCCCTTTATAAGGTGAACTACCCCCCTTTATTTTCCCACATAAGCTCCCTACTTGATAAATGGTCCTCCTACCATATCTCCTTTTAGGGCAGAATCTGTGCCATTAAGATGTCCATAGTTCCTAAACTTCTATACTATTTTAGGGCCCTCCCCATAAACGTCCCCAAAACTAGAATTCTATCGCTTTAAAGAGAAATAAACAAATTTATATGGGCTAATAAAAAACCCAGATGTAGTAACTCCCTCATGCACAGGCCGCAGGGTCTGGGAGGTCTCGGTCTTCCAAACATCTGGCATTATTTCCTCGCATCCAAGCTCTCCCAGATTTCCCAATGGCATGCCCCTACACATAATATCCCATGGAAAACATTTGAATCATCTTCAATCCTCCCTCTATACCTACAAGGCCTTTTATGGTCGAATCACAGCAATTTTCGTACTTTAAACAAAGCTAACATGATTGTTGCTCAACTTTTCCAAATTTGGACAAAGATCAAGGATACATTTAACCTTGCATCTACCATTTCCCCACTAACCACATACTTGGGTGATAAGAGATTTTCACATTCTTTAGATGTCTATAATCAATATGCTCTATGGTCTAAAAACAAACTCTCTACACTGGGCTCCTTTATCTATAAATCATCTTTCCCTACATTTAACTCACTTCAAATTAAGTATGACCTTCCCCCTACGGAACTCACACGTTATGACCAAATAAAACAATTCTTTGACCTTCACTATACCTTACAATCCCTCTCTTCAGAAACACTCTTTGAACACATCCGTTTGCATTCCTCTAGAGACAGAGGTCTCATCTCACTACTCTATAACCTTTTAAACTCCTCCTCCACCCCGGAAAAATCTGCCCCAATGATACACTGGGAGGAGGAACTTAACTGCTCTTTCACCCCAGAACTTTGGAGTGAGATGACTGACAATCTCCGGAAAAGTAATAAAGCAATTGCCTTTAGAGAAACCCCTCTCAAGCTATTTTCAAGATGGTACATGACCCCCACCAAAATTCACTCCTTTTATCCCGAAACTTCCCCTAACTGCTTTAGGGGCTGCACAGAACCAGGCACATTTGCTCATATTTTTTGGAGTTGCCCTCGTCTTCAACCCATATGGCAAGCAGCTATCACCAGATTTGAGCTATCCTCAAATCACAAAGTCTCCCTTACACCACAAGTATGCATATTGTATGCCAATCTCCCAAACACTCCTACACCTTGCACGAGACTGTTTCACTCTCTCATTAGCTCGATACAATGGATGATTGCTTTAAATTGGAGAACTAGTACCCTTCCCTGGTCGCAAGTTTTGAACCGTATGGAAATGCTCAAGCTATCAGAAAGAATTCACCATACCCTATATGATAGTATGCACATCTTCAACAACAAATGGTTATATTGGTCCCTATCTTGATCACACTCTGGTATCCCCACCCGAATTCACACTTCTCTCTCTATGACTTGTCCATAAAATCGTAATTTTATTATCTGTATCACTTTACCCATCTCCTCTAATACCTGTACCACCCACTTATTATGTAAACTCTAGCTTGTATTATCATTTACGTTTTTTTCTATATTTACTGAGAAATATTTTCGTATGCATTTTATTTGTATTTTCTAACTGACAAATAAAGCTTTTGTAAACAAAAATAAAACAAAAAAGAACTTATATACAAGTTAGTGTCTGTTGAAATGTTGGTTATCATTTTCTGATAAGCCATACAGAGAACCTTCACCTTTCCTCTAATTCCTAAGAGAAGAGATCACTGTGACAGGTTACCCTGCCTACAGTATGTGGCTGCTTCGCATGAGAAGGTCATTAACTATTTCACTCCAGGTGGAAATAAATATACTAATAAAGACATTAAAATGTATATGTGCCAAGCCTGGGTATGCCTAATAGGCTCTGTTTTTGTATCTTAAAAATTTAAACTGAAGTATCCAGCATGATACCCTGGTACCAAGGTTTACTTATTTCTCGCCAGATTCCCAAATTGAGTTATAACATGTATGGTGACTCGACACCTCCCTATCATCTGATGAGCATATACTTCATGGATAGCGGTGGCGCGCAGTAGATTCTTCGTTCAACCACATTCTAATTTCCTTCCGATTGGTATTGTCCAACCCCCACACAGGGACCCAGTGGGGAATACCTCCGACAATAGGGGTGGCCCCCATCTGGGCGCTGTAC
This sequence comes from Lithobates pipiens, assembly GCF_037356315.1. Classification (NCBI taxonomy): domain Eukaryota; kingdom Metazoa; phylum Chordata; class Amphibia; order Anura; family Ranidae; genus Lithobates; species Lithobates pipiens. The sequence continues at coordinate 56,143,678 of NW_027507686.1, forward strand.
CCGACCGAACACTAGAAACACTAAAGGAGGGGCTGGTCCCCTTCCTTTCCGGTATACCTCAGTGAAGTAAAAATTCTCTCTTTTCTTTTACCTTATACCCTAACACATTCCCCTTTTTCCTCCCCCCCCCCTCCATTTTTGCACGCTCCCAATCTAAATCTTATTTATCTGCTTAGTGGGATTCATCCATATCAACATGCCACGTAAGGACATTACGATCCCGTCCCCCCAGGTCAAGCTATACTCCCTGAACGTAAGGGGTTTAAATACACCTGAAAAAAGATCTCAACTCCTTACACTCCTTAAAAAAGCTAAAGCTGATATAGTTTTCCTCCAAGAAACTCACTTTAAATCACACAACATGCCCGAATTAAAATCCTTATACTACCCAATCGCTTACCACGCCACCAATGTGGAGGCCAAATCTAAAGGAGTTTCAATTTTGATCTCCAACCACTGTCCTTTCCAAATTCAAGATACCCTAGTCGATACAAATGCCCGCTACATATTTCTGAAAGGGAAACTGTACAACCAGACTGTCACTCTGGCCAACTTGTACGCCCCGAACAAGCTACAAGTCCCATTCTTTCGAGATGCGATTCATCAACTCACCTCCTTCTGCCAGGGAATGCTGGTGGTTGGAGGAGACTTCAATATACCACTTTCACCAACAGTAGATCCATCCTCGGGAACATCTTCCGTTACCTATCGGGCGTTGCGTGCGATCAAAAAACAGTTGCAGACGCTAACTCTACATGACACATGGCGCACCCTCCATCCACGAGATAGAGATTATACGTTCTACTCTCCTCCACATCGTAAGTACACGCGAATCGATTATTTTTTTATGTCTCAAAATGACTTAGGCCGCGTACACACGGGCGGATTGTCTGCCCAACTAAGTTCGTCAGACAATCCGACAGACAGTCCGTTCAACTTTTGAATGAACGGACTTGACCACACACGATGAACAGACAGTCCGCTGAAAGCTTGCGCGATGACGTGTACAGCACGTACGACGGGACTAGAAATACGACGTTCAATACACTGCAATGCAACCTTCGGCGTGTAAATCCTTTCTGAGCATGCGCCATACTTAGTCCGTCCAACTTGCCTACACACGAGCGGACTGTCCGCTGAAACCAAGTTTGGACGGACAAAATTACGGAAATTCCGAAAGACTTAGTCCGCCAGACTGTCCGCGGCCTTAGATTCCCTTTTGACAGCGTCTATAGACCCTATGGTTCTATCGGACCACCACCCAATCGCTATTACTGTCTCCTTTCCACGGTCACCAATCGCACCATTCACCTGGCGTTTAGACGACTCTCTCTTGACAGACGCTGACAATGTTCACAATGTCAGTACATGCCTTAAACAATACTTCCAGGAGAACACAACCGACGACATAAACCTGCTCACACTCTGGGCAGCGCACAAATGTGTGATCCGTGGAGAATTTATGGCCTTGGCAGCTAAAAGACAGAAAATCAGACAGGCCCGCATACACGACTTATCCGAGCGTGTTCATACCCTTGAGACCAAACATAAGCAATCACTTGCGGAATCCACACTCCAGTCTCTTCAGTTAGCAAGGGAAGAGCTGACCACAGAATTAGGTAAAACCATTAAACGCAAATTTGCACTCACACAACGCATTTTCTATGAATTCGGCAATAAAGCCAGTAAATATTTAGCGAGGGCAATCCAAAAAACGAGCCTCTTCGAACATTCATCATATTCTAGATCCACAGGGAAACAAACATGTAACTCCCACCGATATTGCTAATCAATTTCGTCATTTTTATAAGAATCTCTATAATCTCCTAGCCCCGAACACTGAGACCGCTGCAAAAGACAGACAACAGAAAATAATAGATTTTCTGGCACACTACAGCCCACAACCCATTTCCCCTGAACCGGCAGCAAGCCTAGATTCTCCATTTACAGGAGAGGAGATGATGATGGCCCTTAAACAATTGAACACAGGCAAGAGCCCGGGTCCAGACGGATTATCTACTGGGTATTATAAAATGTTTGCGGAAACCTTGAGCCCGTTTATACTTAAATTTTTCAATACATTGCCTACTGATCCCACCAAACACTCTGACATTCTTGAGGCCCATATATCAGTTATTCCCAAACCTGGCAGAGACGCAGCCCTAGTCCCCAATTACAGACCCATCTCCTTAATCAACGTGGACATAAAACTTTATGCTAAAATATTGGCAAACCGAATACTTCCCCTTTTACCTTCTTTAATCTCACTAGACCAAGTAGGATTTATCTCAAATCGCGAGGCTCGCGACAACACCCTAAAAGCTATCAATATGCATTATTGGATGACAACTCACAACACCCCTGGCTTTTTCCTTTCCCTGGACGCAGAGAAGGCATTCGACAGAGTGGCTTGGGATTACATGCTAGCAGCCTTACGATCGATGGGATTTGGAGAAAATGTCCTAGCATATATTACAGCACTTTATTCGTCCCAGTCGGCTAAAATCAAAATTAACGGTCACCTGTCGGATGCCTTCTCCCTGTCCAACGGAACCAGACAGGGTTGTCCTCTCTCCCCCATACTTTCATCCTCACCATGGAACCAATGCTCCAAAGAATCAGGGAAAATCCATCTGTCAAAGGGGTACAGGTCAAAGATATCCAACACAAAGTAGTGGCTTTCGCCGATGATGTACTCCTGTTCCTCACAGATCCGATCACCACAATACCCAATTTATTACAGGACTTTTCCCTGTTCAAGGAAATCTCCAATCTCCAAATTAACTTGGGTAAATCTAAAGCCCTTAATATAACTCTATCAGAAGATGTTGTACAGTTATGTAAAGCCAATTTTCCTTTTAGTTGGGAATCGCATTCCATCACATATCTGGGTATACTGCTTCCGGCCAAGTTGGGAGACTTATACCCCAGAAACTTTTTACCAATTCTTAACACCCTCAGACAGGACCTCGAACTTTGGCATTAACAATCCTTTTCCTGGTTTGGTAGAGCGGCGATCCTGAAAATGAACGCCCCCTTCCAAGACTCTTATACCTTCTACAGACAATCCCTATTAAACTTTCCCTAGCGTTTTTTTCCACGTACAAAAGTATTTGCTTAAAATTCTTATGGGTGGACAAGCCTCCCCACATCAAATGGGACACCTTAGTAAAACCCATTGGGCAAGGGGGAATAGGGCTACCAGATGTACAGAAGTATCATTGGGCGTGCCTCTTGTCCAGAATAGTTGACTGACACGTACATGCTGACATTAAAGCTTGGGTGAGACTGGAGAGTGCTTTTTCCTCAATCCCAATACACCACCTACCCTGGATCAACTTTAGTTCCACGCTACCAGACACCTTAAAACACCCCCTAATAGGCCCAACCATACACACCTTTAGTCGTGTCTGCCAGAAGTCGCACATTGCTCAAACTCCTGGCCCAATGACCCCGCTGGATGGAAACCCAGATTTTCCTCCGGGCTTGCATAATTGTTCAACTACTCTCGATAAGGCATTCACCGCCAGGAAGGCAGGAGCTTTCTTCGGCAAGGGGGAATTGATCCCCTTCTCCACCCTCACATCCCGTTTTCCCGAATGGGAATTATCGTTTTTTAAATTCCTTCAAATTCGCCACTTTTTACTTCGGACGTCCACATCACACCACTGGAGTAGAGCTTTCACCCCATTTGAAACCATGTGCAATAGCAGGGACCCTGTTAAACATCGCATCTCCCAATTGTACACTATGCTATCCCCAACGCCGTCTAAATCGGAAAACCCTTACTTCCAGAGATGGGAACATGACCTAAACATAACGTTGACTCAAGAGGATTGGGATAATATTTGGCTGAATATACACAAAGGCTCATTAAACGTTTTCGATACAAGAAAACGGTTACAAAATATACTCGCGTTGGTACAGAACTCCCGATCGGCTACACAAATGTTATCCCCAGGTCCCACCCACTTGTTGGAGGTGTGAGGGAGCCAGGGGAACTCTCTTACACATCTGGTGAGAATGCGACTGAATCCAACCCTTTTGTTTTTCAGTTCACCGTCTCATCACGAAAATCATGACATACACGCCAGCATTTACTCCAGCTCAATTCTTGCTTTAGCCCAAAGACAATACAGGAAGTCCCTCATGCACCACTTAATTAATGCAGCAAAACTTTGCATCCCTACGCACTGGAAATCAACCACCCCTCCTAGCGTCGCAGTATGGTTGCAGAGGGTATCCAGAATTGCAGAGATGGAAGCCCTAATACACCAAGCCAAAGAAACCTCACATAAATTCCAGAATACATGGACCTGCTGGTACAGTTTCAACAATCAGAGGAATACAAAACATTTCTACGTAACCAATAGCTTGACCTGGGGGGTGATCCCCACATATTTACCTGCTTCAGGATATGCATATTTGACATCTGTACCTCACTATTTTATATTCCCTATAACCTGCCTCCTATACCCTCCCTCATACTTAACAATTGGTAGCAACTGTGGTTAACCCTTATATTGTCTCTAAACTTCACTGACATAGTTACTATCAAACCTTTCATGTCACAATCTCTAGTTGACGATTGGGCTGTCATTATTCACTAACAATGGGACGGGGTAATTTTTTATGTACCTTATAAATTTTTTTTTGGGCTCCCCACCCCTCTCACAGTCAGATCCCAGTAGGGGTGAGAGGGAAGGGGAGTGGAATCCCAGGGTCCCGAATCTTCACTTACTAGCCCTTAGGAGTAGAAGTTATGGTTTATTCTCTACCACGATGGGTCTAATAAAACCCACTCAAGGATTGCCTAGTCCATACACTGACGACAGGCTGTAGGACTATAACTCGGCATAAATAAGGTTGTACAAGAGGTTCTACAGCCTCTTGCTCTTCGTCCCAGATTATAGGAACCCACACAATATGCCTGTCAGTAACGGAATATACGAGTATTCAGAATGAATCCCATGTTGTCATATAACTTAAGGCACCCTATCCACTCTGCTATGTGTTATAAATACGGAAATAAATACAAAAGTTATCTTTACTGCATAAATTCTTTGTATCACTAGATAACTGTAACTTATACTACTTAACCTAATTTACGTGCCTTGATTGTCATTTTCTTACCTGAATGTTCCTGACCCTGGATACGTTTTTGTTGTTAACTACATCCAGCGGCTCCGTCCGCAATTTTTTATTTCTGTTCTGTTTCTCAAAACTCAATAAAATGTTTTAAACAAAAAATGTAAACTGAAATAAATTTGGAGCAGGAAACAGATAAACATTTTGGGTGCTTTATTCTTTTTGTTTAGATTATAGTTGTTTTTTAGAAAGTCAGCTGCAAGCCATCCTGGAGTTCTTGCATCTACAGAAATCATCTTTATTGTTTTCCCCCACTTTTCCAAGTTCTAAATGATTATTCCACAATTTTATATTGGTAATTACTTTATTGTACTATAAATGTCACTGTTTGAGATTTTCCTTTAATGCACATCTAATTAAAGTGCCAGAGTAATTAATGTCTTATTGATCTATAATTTCTTTTTCTGTAACAATTACATGCAACTGAGCGTATGTATTATACATATTAAAGTGGAAATTTTACTCTGCAAATTGACTCATTGTGGTTGATTTACTAAAGGCAAATAAGCTGTTAACTTTCCAAGGAAAGTTGCAATTTGCAAGGGAATGTTCCCACAGCTTAGTGAATGTGGTGAAGTATACCTTTGCATAAAATACCCAATCACGTGCAAGAAAAGAAAACAGCATTTTTTGGTTACACCTGATTGGATGATGGAAGTCATCAGAGCTTCATCCCATTCACTAAGCTCTGGGGCAAATTCCTTTGCAAAGTGAATAGTCTATTTGCCATTAGTAAATCAACCCAATAGTCTCTGCCTCTGTTCCCACATCTGCAAAAAATAATAGCTGGATGTGTTTTTTTTTTGGAGAAGGCTATTACTTGGGTTTTTTCATTTTTAAATAACCACAGCCAACCTGGACTAGGGTAAAATGATGTGTTCTGCTCCGATAACTTCCTGGCATATATCCATCATATATCCCAGGAGGCTGTAGGAGCCCATTCATGAACTGGCCAGGGAGTAGAGATTCTGCATTATCAGGGGTACAGGCTTCCTGAACACAAAGAAAGGACAACCGTTTGAAAAGGACTATGATGGCAGTGCAGGACAATGGCAAAGACAGCTGAACACAGCAGATCACTGCAGGACTGCAATGGATATGCTGGGCAGGTGAGTACCAAAGATAACAGATAAAAGGCGGATAGGAAAATAATAAAAACAGAGGGAGAGTGAGGTATCTTTTTTAATATATTACATTTACAGCTTGGCGGTTGTAGCTACATAATTTCAAAACTGCAGAGACTTCTTTTTATCAAAAAAGTACATGAGGTCTGTACAATCATAGCAAATACAAACTGAAAGGTGTTCTTGATGTGGTCAACATCTGGGATTGCATGAATATATCGTGCAGGCCACATTGTAAAGGATCAATTATTTAGCTGTGCTCTGCACTGTGATGACACCGTAGACCAGATGCCGGGGGAGGTACACATGGTTCTTACATTCCTTCGATGTTCCCCACAGTCCTTCTGAACCTACTGTATTGTATAACACCTAAAAGGCATCCAAAGTATTTTATTGTATTATTAATTATTAACAAAGGTTTTTGTCGAGTGTTCCATTTCCCACAAAGCTCTTTTTACTGTATGTTGTAACAGATTCCAAGATTTAATGCAAACCTGTACTTTGTTCCTACTGGGCAAGCTAACTGGTTCACTTTACAGCCTTTAACACCCTTCAGGATCGTAATAAAGATGTTTCACTTTCCAAGGTATATTTTCTCACCAAAAGTGAATGTCCATGGAAGTCACCAGGTCCATTCTTGTCCCCTCCCCCCAACCCCCCCCCCCCCTTTACTTGACATAGTTGTGAACAATAATCTGTAAAAATGACTGTGCTACAGAGAAGGTGGTTAGCTGCTGACCCTACAATGTGACAAATTGTGTGAGGTTACATATAAAATAAAGTGCAGCGCTGAATGGGTATGTGTGTATAAACCAATATAGACACAATATAATGTGTATCGACAATTAATGAATAAACACTAGTAAATACCGTAAATGTGCAAAAGGATGACATAAATTAATATACTCATTAGGAACACAATATAATGTGTATCGACAATAGGGATGAGCCGAACACCCCCCGGTTCGGTTCGCACCAGAACTTGCGAACGACCCCCGCGTTCGGTACGAACGTTAGAACCCCATTGAAGTCTATGGGACTCGAACGTTTGAATTGGAAAGTGCTAATTTTAACGGCTAATATGCAAGATAGTATGCTAAAAAGGGTTTGGCGATCTGCCTCCTGCCTCAGGGGACATGGGTCACTGCAAAAAAAAGTTTTAAAAACTACCGTTTTGGCGGGAGCACTGATTTTAATGACGATTAAAGTGAAAAAAAAAAGTGAAATATTCCTTTAAATATGGTGCCTGGGGGGTGTCTATAGTATGCCTGTGAAGTGCCACGTGTTTCCCGTGTTTAGAACAGTCCCTGCACAAAATGACATTAAACGGAAATAACACCATTTAAAACTGCTTGCGGTTTTAATGTTATATCTGGTTCCTGCAATATGGTTAAAAATCATTCAGAAAAATGGCATGGGTAGCCCTCCCTGCCCATTACCAGCCTATTTGGGTCTTGTACGCACATTAAGGGGAACCCTGTACCCATATTAAAAAAAAGGAAATGCGTGTGGCCCCCAGGCCCTATATACTCAGAACAGCAGTATACAGGCGGTGCAAACAAGACAGGGACTGTGTAGGTTTGTTGTGTTAAGTTGAATCTGTTTGTCATTTTCAACCGGTACATTTTTAAAGTGTAGCTCCAGTCAAAAAAAATATCTTTAAGCTTTTTGGAAAACATAGGGAAGGGTTATCACCCCTGTATAATTTGTTTTGTCGTCCATCTTTTTTCATCTCACTTGCTGTTGTCTCCTTCCGTTTGCAAGTAGGAGATGTTTGTAAATTGGATGTTTGAAAGTAGGGGCCTGCCCTATATGCTCTGCAGAAATGGCGGAACAAGGTGTTGGTTTTGCAACAACATTGTAAGCCCTCAAAGTGACTCTTGGTGGCCGCTGGAGCGCCCTGCTGTGAACGATTATATCAAGAATTGTAATTACATGCCATTGTTGAACAGTGGTAGAAAAATTGACCTTTGGTGGTTGTGGTGCTGGTGCCACAACACTATAAGTCCTCACAGTTACTCTGGGTGGGCACAGGAAGGGGCCCTCCTGTGAAATATTATATCAAGAATTGTAATTACATGTCCCTGTTAAACAGGGGCAGAAAAATTGGGCCTTAGGCACTGGTGCCATCACACTGCAACCTCTGCCATACACTCTAGTTTTATTGCAGGAATTAGCCCTGCTGCAAAGCATTACATCAAAAATTGTACTTAAACGCCCCTGTTAAACAGGGGCAGAAAAATTGGGCCTTAGGCACTGGTGCCATCACACTGCAACCTCTGCCATACACGCTAGTTTTTTTGCAGGAATTAGCCCTGCTGCAAAGCATTGCATCAAAAATTTTACTTAAACGCTCCTGTTGAACAGGGGCAGAAAAATTGGGCCTTAGGCACTGGTGCCATCACACTGCAACCTCTGCCATACACTCTAGTTTTTTTGCAGGAATTAGCCCTGCTGCAAAGCATTGCATCAAAAATTTTACTTAAACGCCCCTGTTAAACAGGGGCAGAAAAATTGGGCCTTAGGCACTGGTGCCATCACACTGCAATCTCTGCCATACACTCTAGTTTTTTTGCAGTAATTAGCCCTGCTGCAAAGCATTGCATCAAAAATTTTACTTAAACGCCCCTGTTAAACAGGGGCAGAAAAATTGGGCCTTAGGCACTGGTGCCATCACACTGCAACCTCTGCCATACACTCTAGTTTTATTGCAGGAATTAGCCCTGCTGCAAAGCATTGCATCAAAAATTGTACTTAAACGCCCCTGTTAAACAGGGGCAGAAAAATTGGGCCTTAGGCACTGGTGCCATCACACTGCAACCTCTGCCATACACTCTAGTTTTATTGCAGGAATTAGCCCTGCTGCAAAGCATTGCATCAAAAATTGTACTTAAACGCCCCTGTTAAACAGGGGCAGAAAAATTGGGCCTTAGGCACTGGTGCCATCACACTGCAACCTCTGCCATACACTCTAGTTTTTTTGCAGGAATTAGCCCTGCTGCAAAGCATTGCATCAAAAATTTTACTTAAACGCCCCTGTTAAACAGGGGCAGAAAAATTGGGCCTTAGGCACTGGTGCCATCACACTGCAACCTCTGCCATACACTCTAGTTTTATTGCAGGAATTAGCCCTGCTGCAAAGCATTGCATCAAAAATTGTACTTAAACGCCCCTGTTAAACAGGGGCAGAAAAATTGGGCCTTAGGCACTGGTGCCATCACACTGCAACCTCTGCCATATACTCTAGTTTTTTTGCAGGAATTAGCCCTGCTGCAAAGCATTGCATCAAAAATTTTACTTAAACGCCCCTGTTAAACAGGGGCAGAAAAATTGGGCCTTAGGCACTGGTGCCATCACACTGCAACCTCTGCCATATACTCTAGTTTTTTTGCAGGAATTAGCCCTGCTGCAAAGCATTGCATCAAAAATTGTACTTAAACGCCCCTGTTAAACAGGGGCAGAAAAATTGGGCTGCTGGCATCACCCAGAACCAAAAATGTTCTTCCAACATATCAGCGGAGGAGGAAGAGGATAGACAATCAACATAACAGGACAGTCACTCAGCATCAGCATAGGCAGTCTTGAAGGGATGTGGTATTTCAAAAAAAATTATTCGGTTACATCAGCTTCAGGTGCTTGGTAGCTGTGGGTGATCCAAGACTGATTCATCTTGATGAAGGTCAGTCGATCAACTGATTCGGTGGACAGGCGCACCCTGTGATCGGTAACGAAGCCACCAGCAGCACCGAAGGTGCGTTCCGAAAGAACGCTGGATGCAGGACAGGCCAGTAGCTCAATTGCATACTGTGCAAGCTCTGGCCAGTGATCCATCCTCAAGACCCAGTAAGCCAGAGGATTTTCAGTGGGAAAGGTGTCCAAGTCTGACCTTGCCCCTAGGTATTCCTGCACCATGTAAATTAGACGCTGGCGATGGGTGCTGGAACCAATCATACCTTGGGGCTGCGGACTAAAAAATTGTCTGAAAGCATCAGTCAGACGGCCACCTTCTCCACCGCTCCTTCTGACTGATGCCTCAGCAACACGTTGTCCAGGACCAGGAGTTTGTGACCTCCCAGTCCCTGGGAACGCGTAGCACAGAGCTTTCTGCAAGGCCTCCCGGAGATGTCTCATCCTCTGCTCCCTCTGCGATGGCAAGATAAGGTCGGCAACCTTACCCTTGTACCGTGGATCAAGGAGAGTGGCCAGCCAGTAATGGTCCCTCTCCTTGATCCGAAGAATACGAGGATCCTTCCGCAGGCTTTGCAGGATCAGGGAGGCCATGCAGCGTAGGTTAGCTGAGGCATTCGGTCCGGAGTCCTCTGGGTCACTAAGGACAACATGATCCGCAGCTACCTCCTCCCAGCCACGTACAAGTCCACGTGTTTCTTGGGACTGTAAATCATCCCTATAAGACTGCTGCTGCTGATGCTGAGTGCCAGCCTCCACCTCCATGCTGACACAATCATCCTCCTCCTCCTCTTCCTCCTCCTCACCCTCTTCCTGTGTGATGGGTGGCACAGCAGGAACACTGTCTGGATAAAGGGGGCCTTGAGAGGCAAGGAAGTCCTCCTCTTCCTGCCTCTGTTCTGCCTCAAGTGCCCTGTCCATTATTCCACGCAGCGTATGCTCCAAGAGGTGGACAAGAGGTATAGTGTCACTGATGCATGCACTGTCACTGCTCACCATCCTTGTGGCCTCCTCAAACGGTGACAGGACAGTGCATGCATCCCTGATCATGCCCCACTGGCGTGGTGAGAAAAAACCAAGCTCTCCTGACCCTGTCCTGGTGCCGTAGTCGCACAGGTACTCATTGATGGCCCTCTGCTGCGTGTGCAGCCGCTGCAGCATGGCCAATGTTGAGTTCCATCTGGTGGGCATGTCACATATAAGGCGGTTCTTGGGCAGGTTCAACTCCTTTTGGAGCTCAGCCAGCCGAGCACAGGCATTAAATGATTGGCGGAAATGCACACAGACTCTCCTGGCCTGTTTCAGGACATCCTGTAAGCCGGGGTACCTGCCCAAGAACCGCTGCACCACCAGGTTAAGGACGTGAGCTACACAGGGCACATGGGTCAGTTGTCCCTGTCGGAGGGCGGAGAGGAGGTTGGTGCCATTGTCGCAAACCACCATTCCTGGCTTAAGCTGGCGTGGCGTCAACCACCTCTCGGCCTGCCCCTGCAGAGCTGACAAAACATCCGCCCCAGTGTGGCTCCTGTCCCCCAAACAAACCAGCGCAAGCACGGCATGGCATCGTTTTGCCTGCGTACTTGCGTAGCCCCTGCAACGCCTACGGAGCACCGCTGGTTCTGAGGACAGAGCACTGGAAGAGGCCATGGAGGAAGAAGAAGAGGAGGGGGTGGAGGAGAGAGGTGTGTCACAACCAATAGTAGCATTTTGGAGGCGTGGTGGCGGAACAACCTCCAATACTACTGCACCTTGTCCTGCATCCTTCCCAGCAGCCAGAAGAGTGACCCAATGGGCCGTGAAAGACAGGTAACGTCCCTGTCCATGCCTGCTGGACCATGAGTCAGCGGTAATATGCACCTTACCGCTGACCGCCCTGTCCAGCGAGGCAAGGACATTGCCTTCCACATGCCGGTAGAGAGCCGGAATTGCCTTCCGTGAGAAAAAGTGGCGTTTGGGGACCTGCCACTGAGGAACCGCACATTGTACAAACTCACGGAAGGGGGCCGAGTCTACCAACTGAAAAGGCAGCAGTTGAAGTGCTAGCAATTTAGCCAAGCTAGCATTCAACCGCTGGGCATGTGGATGGCTGGGAGTAAATTTCTTCCGCCGGTCCAGCAGCTGGGGCAGGGACATTTGTCTGCTATAATCGGACGTGGATGTACCACTAGCAGAGTTCCCGGAAGCACTTGGCTGTGACACACCTAATTCTACACCTTCATTCCTCTCAGAGCAGGTTTCAGAGAGGACTGAAGGTCTAGTGGGGTTGGAGATGCCAGCTGATGAGGAGCAAGGAGAGGTCCGCTTTGTTCTTTGGTGTGGGTCTTTGAGGTATGCTTGCCAACGAGCTGCATGGCAGGTCAACATATGTCTGGTCAAGCATGTGGTGCCCAAGCGGCTGATGTTTTGGCCACGTGAGATACGCTTGAGACATATGTTGCAAATAGCAGCGGTGCGATCTGATGCACTCGTCTCAAAAAAGGCCCACACCAAAGAACTTTTAGAATAACGCGCAGAGGAAGCGCTCTGCGCAGAGGAAGCGCTCTGCGCAGGCGGAGCTCTGCGGTGTGATTCAGTCGGTGTGCTGCCCCTAAGCTGGCCCCCGGAGGGCATCCTGCCTCGTTGGACATGTGCCTCCTCCTCCTCCTCCTCCTCCTCCCTCCTTCCAGGCACCCACGTGGAGTCAGTGCCCTCATCATCCCCTCCCTCTTCATCGCTGTAGCAAACCTGGCAGTATGCTGCAGCTTGTGGAACATGACTGCCAGATTGCTGTCCTTCTTGAGCATCCCCTCTCTCTGTGCTCACGCTACTGCCTTCCTCTAGCTGAGTGTCATCATCAGAGCCCACCAAACACTGGGCATCCTCCTGGAGCATGTACCCAACACTGTGCTCAAAGAGTTCAGGAGACTCCTCAGGAGGACGTGGTGGGTCTAGGGAAGGAGTCACTGATGATGACATTGAGAGGAGGGACGACGATGTGTTGGCAGCTGCTTTTCTACTACCCTGAGACTGGGTGAGAGAGGATGAGGAGGATGAAGAGGGCTTGGTCATCCACTCTACCAAGTCGTTGGCATGTTGCGGTTCAACATGTCCAGCTGCAGAAAAGAAGGACAAGCATGTCCCATGGCCACGTGCTGATGACAATGCACCGCGTCCCCGACCAGCACTGTTGTCTCTAGACACAGAGCCTGCTTGCCCTCTTTTATCGGCTCGCACCTGTCTGCCTCTCCTTGCTGGCCTTCCAGACATGGTAATGGCCTGAAGGGAGTTGGGTAAAACAGTAGTTGGGTAGTTTATATTGTGCTGGAGGCACACAACACCCACTAACTCCTGCAGATGCCTTTTTTATAGAACAGCAGAGTTAAAGGGGTATATACAGATGTATACTGTGCTGTGCTGGAAGCACACACAACTTCCAATAACTCCAGCAGATGTCAATCGGGCCCAAATAGAGAACAGCTATGTAGGTGGATAATAGCGGTATGTACTGGGTACAGAGCAGGCACACAGCACGCACTATCTCCTGAGTGACACTGCTGACTGCAAGCTCTATTGTTAAAGATGGACCACTAGCTATATAGGTGAGGTGAATATCACGGTGTATACTGCGGTCAGGGCACGCAGACAATAACAAGAAAACAGCAGAGTTAAAGGGGTATATACAGATGTATACTGTGCTGTGCTGGAAGCACACACAACTTCCAATAACTCCAGCAGATGTCAATCGGGCCCAAATAGAGAACAGCTATGTAGGTGGATAATAGCGGTATGTACTGGGTACAGAGCAGGCACACAGCACGCACTATCTCCTGAGTGACACTACTGACTGCAAGCTCTATTGTTAAAGATGGACCACTAGCTATATAGGTGAGGTGAATATCACGGTGTATACTGCGGTCAGGGCACGCAGACAATAACAAGAAAACAGCAGAGTTAAAGGGGTATATACAGATGTATACTGTGCTGTGCTGGAAGCACACACAACTTCCAATAACTCCAGCAGATGCCAATCGGGCCCAAATAGAGAACAGCTATGTAGGTGGATAATAGCGGTATGTACTGGGTACAGAGCAGGCACACAGCACGCACTATCTCCTGAGTGACACTGCTGACTGCAAGCTCTATTGTTAAAGATGGACCACTAGCTATATAGGTGAGGTGAATATCACGGTGTATACTGCGGTCAGGGCACGCAGACAATAACCAGAAAACAGCAGAGTTAAAGGGGTATATACAGATGTATACTGTGCTGTGCTGGAAGCACACACAACTTCCAATAACTCCAGCAGATGTCAATCGGGCCCAAATAGAGAACAGCTATGTAGGTGGATAATAGCGGTATGTACTGGGTACAGAGCAGGCACACAGCACGCACTATCTCCTGAGTGACACTGCTGACTGCAAGCTCTATTGTTAAAGATGGACCACTAGCTATATAGGTGAGGTGAATATCACGGTGTATACTGCGGTCAGGGCACGCAGAAAATAACAAGAAAACAGCAGAGTTAAAGGGGTATATACAGATGTATACTGTGCTGTGCTGGAAGCACACACAACTTCCAATAACTCCAGCAGATGTCAATCGGGCCCAAATAGAGAACAGCTATGTAGGTGGATAATAGCGGTATGTACTGGGTACAGAGCAGGCACACAGCACGCACTATCCCCTGAGTGACACTACTGACTGCAAGCTCTATTGTTAAAGATGGACCACTAGCTATATAGGTGAGGTGAATATCACGGTGTATACTGCGGTCAGGGCACGCAGACAATAACAAGAAAACAGCAGAGTTAAAGGGGTATATACAGATGTATACTGTGCTGTGCTGGAAGCACACACAACTTCCAATAACTCCAGCAGATGTCAATCGGGCCCAAATAGAGAACAGCTATGTAGGTGGATAATAGCGGTATGTACTGGGTACAGAGCAGGCACACAGCACGCACTATCTCCTGAGTGACACTGCTGACTGCAAGCTCTATTGTTAAAGATGGACCACTAGCTATATAGGTGAGGTGAATATCACGGTGTATACTGCGGTCAGGGCACGCAGACAATAACAAGAAAACAGCAGAGTTAAAGGGGTATATACAGATGTATACTGTGCTGTGCTGGAAGCACACACAACTTCCAATAACTCCAGCAGATGTCAATCGGGCCCAAATAGAGAACAGCTATGTAGGTGGATAATAGCGGTATGTACTGGGTACAGAGCAGGCACACAGCACGCACTATCTCCTGAGTGACACTGCTGACTGCAAGCTCTATTGTTAAAGATGGACCACTAGCTATATAGGTGAGGTGAATATCACGGTGTATACTGCGGTCAGGGCACGCAGACAATAACAAGAAAACAGCAGAGTTAAAGGGGTATATACAGATGTATACTGTGCTGTGCTGGAGGCACACACAACTTCCAATAACTCCAGCAAATGACAATCGGGCTCAAATAGAGAACAGCTATGTAGGTGTATATAGTGGTATGTACTGGGTACAGAGCACGCAGACAGCACGCACTAACACTACTGACTGCAAGCTCTATTATTAAAGCTAGATCACTAGCTATATAGGTGAGGTGAATATAGTGGTATATACTGCGGTCAGGGCACAGACAGTAACCACTACACAAGAGCAAAATAGTAAATCAGCCAAAAACGATTGGTGTGTAACTGTGTTGAAGGTACACAGAACACCCACTGCTTCAGATGCTACACTACACGAGGCCGCTGGAAAAGGCAGCTTTATATAGTGTGGGGCGTGCACTACACAGTCTGAGCTATGATTGGCCACAGGCAGGATGCCTGTGGCCAACCATTGCTCTTCCCGCTACTTGCGCTGCGATTGGCCAAGCATGCGGGGTCACAGTGCATGCTTGGCCAATCGTGAGACAGCAATGCATTGCGCCATCGCAGTGCATTGTGGGCCACACAAATTTTGCCGCGAACGGCCCAAACGTTCGGAATTCGGCGAACGCACGAACGACCGATGTTCGAGTCGAACATGCGTTCGACTCGAACACGAAGCTCATCCCTAATCGACAATATGTGAATGGACACTAGTAAATAAATATGCATATAGATCACATAAATTGATATACTCAAATTAGGTACATGTGAGTTAAGCATCAAGACAATAAATACATGTACGAATAATAAAGTGCATAAGTGTTAAACAAAATCAATTGATGATGGATAAACTCACAACGCATGTGCAAATGTGAAGGAGTAAGGAAAACAGTCTGTGCAATGGAAATGATGGTAAACAACCATCTGTGGAAGGAACACCCGGGACTGTGCATCCATTACCCAAAGGGGAGGGTAGGTTCTCTTATCGGAAGATGTGGACCCACTCGCCAGCGGCGGTGAGTGAAGCAAGCATGGAATGGGAAAAGGATTTCAGACCACGGTCCCTGGAAGCTTCACTTGCAGCCACAGATCTCTCATCCGTCAGATGATTGGAATAGAATCATAAAAAAAGAAGAAGAAAGCTTCCACATGGCATAGGTCAAAAATATAAGGGTTTATTTAAAAAGTAGTACTGACATCATGATGGTGTGTACAATTAAAAATCAATGTGATCACAAGGAAAATCCAACTCAACTGGGGTATAATTGGCAATGAATCCATTCCTGGTCCCAATATCTATCAATCTGTCACGTACCTGGTGTTGGAGCCCAGAATGCAGGGAGCGGCCTCTCGTAAGCCTCTGGCTCGAGAACCCCTGGTAGAGGAGACAGGCACTCAAGAGTTCAGAGGGCACAAGTGCCTGATAGATGGCAGGTGTGGGACTGGTCCGGACCTCTGAAGTAGCAGTAGAGAGGCAGGCAGGAACAGCAAGCTGGAACTGGTGACCGAAACACCGCAGACCGCTGGGAGGAGTTCTGTAGTGCAGCAGGAGCGCAGGATCTGCAGGCTGCAAAGTGGTACACAGAAACTTGTCAGGAACACTGCAACAGCGGAAGTATGGAGATGCCTGAGCTTGGCAGGAACTCTGAAACAGCAGACAGCGAGTAGATGTCCTGTAGTACGGCAGGAGGCTGCAACAGCAGATAGCAGGAAGGCACTCAGAGGTCAGGCAGGAACACAGGCAGGGTCAGACAGGCCGAATCAATACTAGCGGGCAGAGCAGGTACCACACAGAGGCAGAAGGGTAGTCGAGGTACAGGCCGGGTCGGTAACAGGCGGGCAGCGATCAATCCAAAGGAAGAGGCAGAAGCATAGTCAGGCAGGCCGGGGTCGGAGGCAGGCAGCAAACAGACGTCATCAGGAGCAGGCCGGGTAGACAGGAATCAAGTCAACTGGTAACAGGTAGCAGGATCACAGGAAACGCTGTAGACTGGACAGCAAGGAGGCACAGGGACAGATTCCCTTAAATAGCCTTCTGGGCGCCAAAAACAGTCACACGGCGTGTCTGCGTGCACCCGCGTGCGTCCGCGTGCGCCCGTTCGCGCCATCACGCACCCTTGTGTACCGGTTAGCTCTTAGGATAGGGATTCTGCGGGCAGGTCTTCCATATACCGCTGGATTACCGGGACGTCCTTGACATTGCCCCCCCCCCCAAGGGGCAGCCTCCGGATGCCCAACTGTGCCATCTTACTCGGATGGGACTTCTTAAAGGCAAGAATCAATCTCTTGGCATGGATGTTGGACTCCGGCTCCCAGGAGTTTTCCTCAGGCCCGTACCCCTTCCACTTCACCAGAAACTGAACTTGATTGCATCTTTTCCTGCAATCCAAGATGGATTTGATCTCATATTCAACTTCTCCATCGATGATCACAGGTTCAGGGGGACCGACCTTCCGGTTGGCAAAGGGATCTGGAACTGCGGGTTTGAATAGGGCCACGTGAAAGACCGGGTGAATCCGAGATGATTCCGGTAACTTCAGCTCATACGCCACACTATTAATCTTCCTTACAACTGGAAAGGGACCCACGAATTTTGGGCCCAATTTCTTGGACGGGCATGCCAATTTCAAGTTCAAGGTAGATAGCCAGACCTGATCCCCGGCTTTGAGATCACGCTCCCCCCTTCTTTTCTAGTCAAACACCTCTTTATTGTAATTCTGAGTCCTTGTCATGGTCTCCTGCAGAAGCTTGTTGTTTGACTCGAAGAAGTTTAGGTTCTCTTGGACAGCTGGTACCGGACACTCTGGGAGGTTGTTGGACAGGAACAGAGGATAGAAACCGTAATTTGCAAAAAACGGGGATTGTTTAGTTGCAGAATGAACAGAATTATTATATGCAAATTCGGCAAGAAGTAGAAGAGGAGCCCATTCATCCTGGGAGAATGAGGAAAAGCAGCGCAGATACTGTTCCAGCGTCTGATTTGTTCTCTCCGTCTGGCCATTTGTTTGAGGGTGATAGGCAGAGGAGAAGGAGAGGTCAATCTTCAGAGCCCCACAAAGTGTCCTCCAAAACTTGGAAGTGAATTGCACTCCTCGATCTGATGTAATATTTGCAGGGATAATGAGTAAGAAAGGTAGTGATGCGCTGTACACAAGGAGGATATATCTATTGATAAAAGCAGTATATAAAATTTGCAATGGGGGGATATCCAGTAAACAATACAGGTCTGGGTATGTCTATGTGACTAGTTTACACAGCAAGACTCATTTCTACTAATAGTCCACAACATAAATACATAAAATAGTGAAAATTCATATAAAATCCAAAGTGCAACGTGTTGGATTTTATATGAATTTTCACTATTTTATGTATTTATGTTGTGGACTATTAGTAGAAATGAGTGTTGCTGTTTAAACTAGTCACATAGACATACCTAGACCTGTATTGTTTACTGGATATCCCCCCATTGCAAATTTTATATACTGCTTTTATCAATAGATATATCCTCCTTGTGTACAGCGCACCACTACCTTTCTTACTCATTATTCCCCGGGGTTCAGATATTTCCCTTTCAGTGTGTGCAGCAGTACCCTATCTCCCTCTATTTCCCTGACGTGGCGCAGGAATCCTTCTTTTCCACTGATATTTGCAGGGATGCCATGGAGTCTAACTATCTCCTTGATAAATGTCTTGGCCATCTCTGCGGCAGAGGGTGTGCCCTTCATTGGCAAAAAGTGAGCCATTTTAGATAATCTATGCACCACAAAGATTGTAGTACAATTTTCTGAGGGTGGCAGCTCGACAAGGAAATCCATGGAGATCATCCTCCATGGTCTCTCCGGGACGGGTAATGGCTTCAACAGACCCCATGCCTTAGACTTGCTGCCCTTGTTCTGGATGCAGGTAGCACATGCCTCCACATATTCCTTACAGTCTCTCCGTAACTGTGGCCACCAGAACGTGCGCTGAAGCAGTTCAGAGGTCTTGTGCACCCCGAAATGGCCGGCCAGCACGTGATCGTGACAGGAACTAAGGACCGAAACTCGCACTTCCTGGGGAATGAAAATCTTGTCCTTATACCATAGGAGGTTGTCCCTGGCCTGTAGAGAGGTGTCAGGCGGGGAAGCAGCACCAATAGAAGCTTGTTTTATTTGAGAAAGTAAATCCCCTTGGAGCAGGAGGAAGTTTCCTGAAGACAGGATGGTGTCTGGGGACAAAGGAGCTTCAGGTTCATTGTACATTCGCGACAAGGCGTCAGGCTTGGTGTTCTACGACCCGGGGCAATAGGTTATGTGAAACAAGAATCTGGTAAAGAAAAGTGCCTACCTGGCCTGTCGCGGTCAGTCTCTTGGCAGTCTTTAAATATTCCAGATTCTTATGATCTGTATAAACAAGGATCGGGTGAGCTGCTCCTTCCAGAAGATAGCGCCTGTCACGTACCTAGTAGTTGAGCCTGGAATGCAGGGATCGGCCCCTCGTATCCCCCTGGCTAATGAACCCCTGGAGATGAGGACAGGTATTCAAAAGTTCAGGGGGCACAAGTGCCTGGCAGATGGAGACTGGTCCAGATGAACAGCTGGGCACCGACAGCGAGTATGTAGAGCTGGCAGGACTGATCTGTAGCAGGCAGGCACCAGTGGATGGACTGCTGGGCAGGTGGTCGTCAGGAGGCACCAGGAACCCAATGGGTAAGCAGAAACAGGAGTATCGGGTACAGGCCGGGTCAGCAGGAATCGGTCAGCAAGGTACAAGGGATGAGGCAGAGACGTGGTCAGACAAGCAGAGGTCGTAGGCAGGCAGCAATGGATCAGAGTCAAGGAACAAGCCGGATATCAGGAAACCAGGGTAACGGGTACAGATTCAGATAGCAAGGTCACGGACACGCTGTAGACTGGACAGCACGGGTGGAAGGGAGCCAGTGACTAAAAAAGGCCTTAGGGCGCCAAACAGACGTACGACGGGTCAGCGCGTCCTCGCAAGGGAACGTGCTCCCGTTCGTGACCCACGTGCGCGTTCGTTCGTGTTGACGCGAGTGCGTTCGTTGGCTTTAGCGCGCGTCAAAGGGAAACGACGGGCTCTCCACGACGGGTCTCTATGGGTAAGTCTCTTGCGTACGACCGGGGTGCCCGAGCGGTCGTGACAGCGCCATTCTTCAAGCGCAGCCTTGATTGCTAATAATTCTCGATCACCAACATCGTAGTTCTTCTCTGCTTCGGATAACTTACGAGAGAAAAACGAGACTGGTTGCAGAAGGGATTTAGGTCCTTGTCTCTGGGAAAGCACTGCCTCAACTGCTATCTCCGAGGCATTTACTTCCAAGATGTATGGCAGGGTCGAGTCAGGGTGCTTTAAAACTGAGGCTGAGATGAACAGATCTTTCAAAGTTGTAAAGGCCGCTTGAGCTTCAGGAGTCCACTGGAACTTTAGGCCCTGCTTGGTTAATCTTGTGATGGGGAAATGATGGTGGAAAATCCCCTTATGAACTTCCTGTAGAAGTTTGCGAAGCCCACAAATCGTTGAATTCCTTTCCTGTCGGTAGGGGCTGGCCAGTCCAGAATGGCAGAAACCTTCTGAGGGTCCATTTTAATGCCTTCCACCAAAATGATCAGACCAAGGAACTGGATGCTCTGTTGTTCGAAGATACATTTTTCAGGTTTGGCGTATAAACCGTGAAGACGTAGTCCTGTTAAAACATTTCTAACGTGTTATCGATGTTCAGCCAAGGAGGAGGAAAAAAAATCAGAATAACATCCAAGTAAATAATAACAAATAGGTCAAGATAGTCTCTGAAAATGTCATTCACGAAGTGTTGGAATGTGGCGGGGCATTGCAAAGGCCGAAAGGCATAACCAAGTATTCGAAGTGCCCGAACCGTGTGCGGAAGGCGGTTTTCCACTCATCTCCACTCCGAATGCGGACTAGATTATAGGCACCCCGAAGATCCAGCTTGGAGAACACTACTGCTGACCCCAGTCTTTGGAACAGTTCTGGCACTAAAGGCAGAGGATATCGGTTCTTAATTGTAATTTTGTTAAGTGCCCGATAATCTATGCATGTACGTAGGGAGTGATCTTTTTTCTCTACAAAGAAAATTCCTGCACCCGCCGGGGAGGTGGAGGGTCGGATAAACCCTTTTTCTAGGTTGTCATCAAGGTAAGTCTTCAAAGTCCCTAATTCCAATTCTGACAACGGGAAAATTCTTCCAAAGGGGATCTCTGCTCCAGGAAGAAGTTCTATTGGGCAATTGTACGGCCTATGTGGAGGGAGAGTTTCTGCACCCTTTTTACTGAAAACGTCCAGGAAGCTGTGGTAAACTTTGGGTACAGCTTGACGGGTCTTAGCATCCACTTCTAGGCACAGTAGAGAAGAAGGGGCATCGTTGACTTCCAGTAGACAATGTTGATGACAATAAGGTGAGAGGAATTCAATCTTCCCCGAGATCCAATCGATTTGTGGATTATGGGCTCTCAGCCAGTGCATGCCTAGTATGATGGGAAATAGTGGAAACTTGATGACATCTAAACACAGTAACTCCTGGTGAGTCCCGGCAATGGTGGTAAGCAGAGGTAAAGTCTCCTGAGTTACTGGCCCTGATTTAAGAGTAGAGCCATCGGTCAAATACACTGAAAGTCCTTTTGCTCTAGGCCGAAGTGGTATGTCATATTTGGAAGCAAAGGACAAGTCCATGAAGCCACTGCAAGCCCCTGAATCAATTATAGCGTTGGTTTGAATATTCCCTCCTGGGAGCTGCAAGAGAATAGGAACAGCCAGGTGAGTAATACTGTTCGGCAAAACGGGAGTAAGAGCAGGAGAAATGGAAAAGCACTTATGAAGCTTTACAGGGCAAGTTCGTACAAAATGTCCCGGTTCTCCACAATACAGGCAAAGGTTACCGGCCCGACAGCGTTGGCGTTCTTCAGGGGTCAAAGATGGTCGAAGCAAGCCCAGCTGCATAGGTTCTAGAGTATCTGAGGCGGCCGTAGCAGGAACTGAAGAGGCTGAATGGGGAGAACTAGGCACACGTGGCAACATCCAAACAGGACGAGAAGTTCCAGAGGATCGTTCCATGCGTTGCTCTCTTAGACGTCTGTCTATTTGGATGGACAGGTCAATGGGGGCTTCTAAAGTCTCCGGGATGCCCACTCGGGCCAGTTCATCTTTTAAGGACTCTGAAAGACCCATATGAAACTGGTACCGTAAGGCAGCATTATTCCAATTTGTATCGGAACTCCAACGTCTGAATTCCGACATGTAGTCCTCTACGGGTCTGCGCCCTTGCTGCAGGGCGTGCAGAGCTGTCTCTGCGGTGGCGGTTAGCTGCGGATCCTCATAAAGCAGGGACATGGCCTGAAAAAAGGTGCTTAAGGTATCAAGAGAGGAATCCTTCTTTTCCAGGAGACAATGAGCCCAGGCCTGGGGTTCACCTGCCAGCAGCAAAATAACAAACCCCACCTTTGTGGCCTCAAGAGAAAAGGTCCTTGGTTGCAGGGCAAAGAAAAGTTCGCAAGCATTACGGAATGTCCTAAATTTACCCCGGTTGCCTGAGAATCTCTCAGGTGTGGGAACCCTGGGTTCTGGCGGCATCATCACCACTGAAGGTGCAACAGAAGTCCCGGAAGCAGAGGGTGTGGATGCAGACAGGGCTTGGACACGTTCCTCCAGCTGACTATAGCCCTCTTGCAGGCTCTTCACCACCTGAGAAAGTCCAGCAAGGTGGCGGCAGAGCTCGTCCATAGGAGAGGCTCCCTGCGTGGGCTCGGACATGGCTGTCCTGTACTGTCACGTACCTGGTGTTGGAGCCCAGAATGCAGGGAGCGGCCTCTCGTAAGCCTCTGGCTCGAGAACCCCTGGTAGAGGAGACAGGGACTCAAGAGTTCAGAGGGGATAAGTGGGACTGGTCCGGACCTCTGAAGTAGCAGTAGAGAGGCAGGCAGGAACAGCAAGCTGGAACTGGTGACCGAAACACCGCAGACCGCTGGGAGGAGTTCTGTAGTGCAGCAGGAGCGCAGGATCTGCAGGCTGCAAAGTGGTGCACAGAAACTTGGCAGAAACTTGGCAGGAACACTGGAACAGCGGAAGTATGGAGATGCCTGAGCGTGCGCCCACCCTTGTGTACCGGTTAGCTCTTAGGATAGGAATTCTGCGGGCAGGTCTTCCATATACCGCTGGATTACTGGGACGTCCTTGACACAATCATTGTGGATGGCCTGTGTTCCACGCCTCCTATTGAGTCGCCAATCACAGAACAGGTAAACATCATCAACGTCAACGTCACGTCATCAGCAATGCATCACAGAGACGTGTCAACGGCGCCTCAACAAGGATTAGAAAGACACAAATCATAGGACCCCACGTATGAGGTCCAAGCCTCACTATGGCAAGATTAAAAGGCGTGATCAACATCATAGATGTAGTGACCAAGCCTCAGTATGGAACAATTGGAACTATTTTATACAATTGCAATCTCGCGATAAATAAAATATTTGAAAATATGCAGACACACTCTATTTGTTGACTATAAAATAACACAAACTCCCAAACATAGCTGAACTAGGCAAAGGACTCTCATTCATGAGGTCATGTATACATATAATGGCTTAACATAAATATTACACAAGCCCTAAGCATGTTACTTATTATCAAAAATTACAATAAAACATTAAAAATAAATAAGGAGTGAGGAATAAAGGAAAATGGATGGACAGGTAAAAAAAAAAATTTAAAAAATAAAAGAAATGAAAAATAAAAATAAAGGGTGTATGAAACATGGTAATCTCAAGTATAAAAAAGAAAGATGATGCAAATTATAAGTGGATGGATGTTTTAAGCTCAATTGAGGAGGGCATTAATGTCCTAGTTGACATTCATGCCAAAAGGCGAATAGGATTTTAATTCATAAATCCAAAACATCTCCAAGCATGATACCCCTCAGAGGCTAGAATTACCTCTCCAATGGAGAACAAACTTATCAATAATTTGAAATTGGGTAGCAGCTGGATTCTTATTATGGTGGTAGAGATAGTGTCTGGGTACACTGTGGCTGGTACGGCCTTTCTTGATAGTAGCCAGATGTTCATTAACCCTCACTGAAAAAGTTTGTATAGTACATCCTACACATTGCTTCTTGCAAGTGTAAGTCAACAGATACACAATGTATCTAGTGAAGCAGGTAGCAAAATGTTTCATCTGGTACCTACGGATAGTGGTAGTGGACTCATATGATTCAGATTTACCCTTAAGTTTGTGGAAAAATGATGTTCTATAGGGGGATCAATGACATTAGGAGCAACCTGTCCTCTCAATGACGGTGCTACCCTATGGATGACTCCTGCATGATCAGGAAGGACTGAACCCAAAAACCTGTAGTTATTGAGTACCTTCCAGTGTCTGTTGGAAATATCCTTAATTTGTTTGCGTTGTATAGAAAATGGCATGAAAAATTACCACTTGAACTTGGTGTCCTATGCACATCTGGGTTGATTTGTCAATTATGTGTTCCTATCTACCAAAGACACGTTCTTTATTTCTTCGCCTAAGACTTCAGAGCTATAACCCTTCTCTATAAATCTGGACTTCAAACTTTGGCACTGATGGTTAAAGCCAGATAAGTTAGTACAATCACGTCTTATGCGTAAGAGTTGACTCGGCGGAACTGACTTCAACCATAAATTGTGGTGACAACTATCGACCTGTCTTAATTTCAAGTTGATGGTTAATGATCGTCATTTCTAGAGCCAGAAAGTGTATAGTTGTGTGACTTGCTTTCTAACTCAATGAGATGCCTCTGTTGTTGTTAAGTAATGACATGAACTTGTGTAAAGCATTCAAATCCCCCTTCCACAGGAGGAGGATGTTGTCTATATATCTTGCCCAGAGAACAAACTCTGGTCAACTCCCCTCTGCTGCAAATAAAACTGGTTGTTAAACCAAAAATAGTTGTATAAAGTTAGTCTAATCCGACTAGAGGAGAAACACCCATTTAAATTGGCACCACATCCCAAAAATTTAAAGTATGAAGAGAATGAGGGGGAAGGTAGGGATTTTGACGGTGCTTTCGATTGGTAATTCCAACAACAATGTAATACAAAAAGGAAAATATTTTTTATATAAATTTTATTAACGTCAAAGTTAAAATTGTTTACACATAAAACATGACAGAGGTTTACATAGGTGGTCTTTGAGATCAAAGGTGAGTTGAACAACTGTGTTTATTGCACATTAACCAGACATGTTTCGCTGATATGCTTCTTCAGGGTATGTGCAATTTATCAACAAAGACACCCTAGCCGTATCCACCCACTGCACACCACTGCCTGATATAGCACACCTACCAACTGACCCCAGAGTTTAGTGTCCCCATAAGGTCATAGAAGGCAGAGAAAGCCAAGTTAAAATGCAGTATTAGCAGAGCATGGGTAGGAGGATGACTTAAAATGCCAAATATGGCGTAGCCAAACAGTATTTTAGTCTGGGAAAGGAAACACAGATATTGTGGTTAGTTTTGGTACAGTCATACCCTCCAGCTCTTGCCGAAATAGTTGTGTTTAGTTGCAAACTCGAGACGCTCCATAATATAATCTTGTTGGATTGAGGGAAGCATTTCACTTTTTACGGCTTCAAAACCAAGATCGTGTGGAATGCAAGTATATAAGGCTGCAACATCTGCTGTTACAAGCAAGTAATCATCACGATAATTAACCCTCTCTAGAAGTCTAATAGTGTCGGTATCTTTCAAATATGAAGGAACTAATTTAACAAGGGGTTGTAAATGAAAATCTATATAGTGCCCTACGCGGGATGTGACAGAATCTATTCTGCTAACTATAGGGCGTCCAAGAGGACGTACAGGATCCTTATGGATTTTAGGGAGATAGTACATCAGAGGGATGCGAGGAGCGATGGGTACCAAATCTCTCACTTTTTTGTCCAAAATCCCCAAATTTAAACCCCTGTTGACAAGCTCAACTAATGATTTCTTATACTTATATGTGGGATCTTTAAATAATTCTTCCCATCATTGAGAATCCTAAACATCTCTTTGTAATATTTCTATTTTGTCAAGTATGACAATACCTCCTTGGTCGGTGGGACAGACGGTCAAGTCTTTTCGTTCACATATTTGTTTAAGACCCACCTTCAAGCCCGAATTGTTATTTATTCTTTTGTTGGGCAACTGGTCTAGATCCTTCAATACTAGGTCATGGAAGACATTGATTGAGGGAGCAATGGGACCAGGGGGGTTAAAAAGAGATGTATTGGAAAGACCTGAATGAACAGTCCCTCCTGTCGTGTCCACTGTTAATGGTCTCATAGGATTGATGATAAAGTGACTTTGTATATTTAATTTCCGTATGTATTTCTGTACATCAATAAAAGTGGCAAATTTATTGAGTTTCCCTGGAGGAAAAAATTTAAGTCCTTTATCTAAAATTAACTTTTCAGTATCTGTGTTTGAAATTTGACTGAGATTGAATATGCCCTTTCCTCTTATGTTCTTTTCCTGTGTTCTCTTGGTACACCGCCCCCCCCTCGGGAGCCTTGTTTGGTTCTGGGCCTCGCTTGTGGCCTTGTGTTTCCCTGGGAAATCCCCCATGTTGGGATTGTCCGGGATGGGTTTGGTTGTAATTAAATGGGGATCTGGTATAATGATCATCCTCCCTCCCCATGTAGGGATAGGTGTTGTAATATGCCTTACATGGATAGTCTTCTCTGAGTGGTGAAAAATGATTATGTGTGCGTATAGGTGTCCTCTGAGAGTGATACTGATCAAGGTAATGATCGCCATGGTTGCCATACCACCCATGTGGTGATCCTTCATATTTATGGTTATCATGATATTTAGGGTTATAAATAACTTGACATAGTTACATTTTCATCTCTTTGGATCTCTCTATGGACATGTGCAAGAGCTAAACAGATAAAAATAAGTTTACAATATGCTCTGCATGTATGAGTGCTGCATACCTTTTCTTTCTTGCTCAGATAGTGAATATTAATATCAATGGCATTTGTCATTAGTGAAGATATTGAGGAGGGGATCAGGCAGGCCTTTACTGCTAGACCCGGGGAATATACACCTACCTATGAGGACGCAATTAAAAACTTGTTTAAACAATACAAGAAATTTACAATAAAACAGTTAAATAGGATATGGGACAGTCTGTCCCTTGAGTCCTACATAGGGAAAGGCATAATTCCTCGTGGTCTGTGGGAGAAAGTCATCCCACCTGAGCATCTTCACAACAAAAGATTCTTGTTAAAATGGTAACTGGAATGCATTGATCATGGCTTGGTGAAGCTAATTGTTGAGGTAGAGAAACTTCAATCCTCCAAACTGCAGATCCAGATTGACAATACTTTAAAACAGTTGGAACCATTTAAAGACAAACCTGAATTTGAAAGACATAATTAAATCCTCAAAAAAGAGGTAATTAAAGCCCAAATAAACCTGAGGCAAACCAAGCAGGCAAAATTCCAAAGAGACTTGGAAGATTGGGCCAAAGATGAAAATTCTGACTTAACAAAAACTAGAGGACGAAGTGGTTCAAGAAGAGTTCGGAACTGGTCATGTTCTGGACCTAGGGATCATATAACATCAGAAAGTGAGGCAGAGACTGACAGGACATTGGGGTTTTTTAGAGGAAGAAGAGTCACCATTCGAGGTGACAGTCCCATCAAAGGGCATTCTGAAAAACACAGGCTGCAGAAAAGGAGTAGAAAAAGGAACGCACAAAAGAGGAAGAGGAAGGGACCGGTACAAATACATGCAGCCAGAAGAGGAAGTAAATATGGATCTCTTGGAAGTGGATGATGATCTATTTAATAGGATTCGGCTAAATGGAGACACAAACACTATCATCAACCTGTCCAACTTTGTGCTACAGCTTACCAACAGGCGTAATGAACCAGTTCAAGGTGTTCAAAGACATCACACTCTTTCTAAGGAAAGTGTATGTAAAGCAAGTCCATCAAGAGGCTCAACCCCGCCAGATTGAAAATACACAAATGAATACCCAAGATAAAGTGGCCCTCGATATCCTTCCTTCCTTAATAACAGATAGCGATGAAAAAGATCAAATAACATCCTCCGTAACTTCAAGCCCCTGGAAAAGGGAGGCCAGTCTCCTGATAAAATCTATAAAGATGCCACAACTTCAGAAGAACCGTTGGCTGGGTGTGTTCCTTGACTGTGTGTACAGGGTGATGTAACAAAGCTAGACTGGAAGGGGCGAAATAACAAAAATGTATAATCTTGACAAACAGGAGCACTAGGCTCTTAGAAAATGAAAAGAAGCCTCTGATCTGGTGATTAAGAAGAGTGATAAAGGAGGAAATGTGGTATAAATGTCAGCCGATAAATATGAAAAAGAGATCAGCTTTGAGATCAACTTACATATGAAAAGCTATCCACTAATCCATTCCCTTTGATAGTGGTCGAGCTAAAGTTCAATCTCAGTCTATGACCGCTAAAAGAGGCAGAAATGTATCCGATGAACTAGTTAACTCAGAATACACAAAATCACCTTCACAGACCTGGCTTAGAACCATTAAAGGGAATGTATTGCTGTGGAAGATGTCAAGACAAAACATTGGGTGTTCCATTTTGGACCCATATCAGGTTGAAAGGGCCGGGATGCCATTTTTGTCATTTTGGAACCATTTCGGGGTAAAAGGGCCGGGGGTACGATTTTGTGTCATTTTGGACACATTTCAGGATAAAAGGGCAGGGGGTGCGATTTTGGTCATTTTGGGCCCATTTCAGGGTAAAAGGGCCGGGGCTGTGATTGTTTGTCATTTTGGACCCTTCTCGAAATAAAAGGGCCTGGGGTGCGATTCTGGTCATTATGGAACCATTTCGGGGGAAAAGGGCCGGGGGTGCGATTTTGTGTCATTTTGGACCCAATTCAGGATAAAAAAGCAGGGGGTGCGATTTTGGTCATTTTGGACCCATTTCAGGATAAAAGGGCCGGGGGTGCAATTTTGGTCATTTTGGAATTATTTCGATGTAAAAGGGCCGGGGTGCAATTTTGGTCATTTTGGACCCATATCAGGGTGAAAGGGCCGGGTGCGATTCTGGTCATTATGGAACCATTTTGGTATAAAAGGACCGGGGGTGCGATTTTGTATCATTTTGGACCCATTTCGGGATAAAAGGGCCTAGGGTGCGATTTTGTGTCATTTTAGACCCATTCCGGGATAAAAGGGCGGGGGGGGGGTTTGGTCATTTTGGACCCATTTCAGGGTAAAAGGGCTGGGGGTGCGATTTTGTGTCATTTTGGACCTATTTCCGGATAAAAGGGCCGGGGGTGCAATTTTGGTCATTTTGGACCCATTTCGGGGTAAAAGGGCCGGGGACGCGTTTGTTTGTCATTTTTTACCCATTTCGAGATAAAAGGGCCTGGGGTGCAATTTTGTGTCACTTTGGACCCATTTTGGGATAGAAGGGCCGGGGGTGCGATTCTGGTCATTATGGAACCATTTTGGTATAAAAGGACTGGGGGTGTGATTTTGTGTCATTTTGGACCCATTACGGGATAAAAGGGCCGGGGGGGTGCGATTTTGGTCATTTTGGACCCATTTCATGGTAAAAGGGCTGGGGGTGCGATTTTGGTCATTTTGGACCCATTTCAGGGTAAAAGGGCTGGGGGTGCGATTGTTTGTCATTTTTGACCCATTTCGAGATAAAAGGGCCTGGGGTGCGATTTTTTTAATTTTGGATCCATTTCGCGATAAAAGGGCTGGGGGTGCGATTTTGGTCATTTTGGACCCATTTCAGGGTAAAAGGGCCAGGGGTGCGATTCTGGTCATTATGGAACCATTTTGGTATAAAAGGACTGGGGGTGTGATTTTGTGTCATTTTGGACCCATTACGGGATAAAAGGGCCGGGGGGGTGCGATTTTGGTCATTTTGGACCCATTTCATGGTAAAAGGGCTGGGGGTGCGATTTTGGTCATTTTGGACCCATTTCAGGGTAAAAGGGCTGGGGGTGCGATTGTTTGTCATTTTTGACCCATTTCGAGATAAAAGGGCCTGGGGTGCAATTTTGTGTCACTTTGGACCCATTTTGGGATAGAAGGGCCGGGGGTACGATTTTGTGTCATTTTGTACCCATTTCGGGATAAAAGGGCCGGGGGTGCGATTTTGTGTCATTTTGGACCCATTTCGGGATAAAAGAGCAGGGGGTGCGATTTTGGTAACTTTGGACCCATTTCAGGGTAAAAGAGCCGGAGGTGCGATTTTGTGTCATTTTGTACCCATTTCAGGATAAAAGGGCCAGGAGTGCGATTTTGTGTCATTTTGGACCCATTTTGGGACAAAAGGGCCGGGGTGCAATTTTGTGTCATTTTGGACCCATATCGGGATAAAAGGGCGGGGGGTGCAATTTTGGAAATTTTGGACCCATTTAGGGGTAAAAGGGCCGGGGTGCGATTTTGTGTCATTAGGATAAAAGGGCCAGGAGTGAGATTTTGTGTAATTTTGGACCCATTTTGGGACAAAAGGCGCGATTTTGGTCATTTTGGACCCATTTCAGGGTAAAAGGGCAGAGGGTGCGATTTTGGGTATTTTGGACCCATTTCTGGATAAGAGGTGTGAGGGTGCGATTTTGGTCATTTTGGTCTCATTTCGGGGTAAAAAGGCCGGGGGTGCGATTTTGTGTCATTTTGGACCCATTTCGGGATAAAAGGGTCGGGGTCGCGATTGTTTGTCATTTTTGACCCATTTCAGGGTAAAAGGGCCGGGGGTGCGATTTTGGTAATTTTGGACCCATTTCAGGGTAAAAGGGCTGGGGGTGCGATTGTTTGTCATTTTGGACCCATCTCGAAATAAAAGGGCCTGGGGTGCAATTTTGGTCATTTTGGACCCATTTCAGGGTAAAAAGGTCGGAGGTGCGATTTTGTGTCATTTTGGAACCAATTCGGGATAAAAGGGCCTGGGGTGCGATTTTGTGTAATTTTGGACCCATTTCAGGATAATAGGACCGGGGGTGCAATTTTGGTAATTTTGGACCCATTTTGGGATAAAAGGGCAGGGGATGTGATTTTGATCATATTGGACTCATTTTGGGATAAAAGGACCGGGGGTGCGATTTTCTGTCTTTTTGGACTCATTTTGGGATAAAAGGGCCGGGGGTGCGATTTAGTGTCATTTTGGACCCATTTCGGGATAAAAGGGCCGGGGGTGCGATTTTATGTCATTTTGGACCCATTTTGGAATAAAAGGGCCGGGGGTGCGATTTTGGTCATTTTGGACTCATTTTGGGATAAAAGGGCCGGGGGTGCGATTTTGGTCATTTTGGACCCATTTTGGGATAAAAGGGCCGGGGGTGCGATTTTGTGTCATTTTGGACCTATTTTGGGGTAAAAGGGCCGGGGGTGCGATTTTAGTAATTTTGGACCCATTTCAGGGTAAAAGGGCCGGGGGTGTGAATTTGTGTCATTTTGGACCCATTTTGGTATAAAAGGGCCTGGGGTGCGATTTTGTGTCATTTTGGACCCATTTTGGAATAAAAGGGCCGGGGGTGCGATTTTGGTAATTTTGGACTCATTTTGGGATAAAAGGGCCGGGGGTGCAATTTTGTGTCATTTTGGACCCATTTCGGGATAAAAGAGCAGGGGGTGCGATTTTGGTAACTTTGGACCCATTTCAGGGTAAAAGAGCCGGGGTGCAATTTTGTGTCATTTTGGACCCATATCGGGATAAAAGGGCGGGGGGGTGCAATTTTGGAAATTTTGGACCCATTTAGGGGTAAAAGGGCCGGGGTGCGATTTTGTGTCATTAGGATAAAAGGGCAAGGAGTGCGATTTTGTGTCATTTTGGACCCATTTTGGGACAAAAGGCCCGGGGGTGCGATTTTGGTCATTTTGGACCCATTTCAGGGTAAAAGGGCAGAGGGTGCGATTTTGGGTCATATTGGACCCATTTTGGGATAAAAGGGCCGGGGGGGTGTGATTTTGGTCATTTTGGACTCATTTTGGAATAAAAGGGCCGGGGTGCGATTTTGGTCATTTTGGACTCATTTTGGAATAAAAGGGCCGGGGGAGAAATTTTGGTTATTTTGGACCCATTTTGGGATAAAAGGGCCGGGGGTGCGATTTTGTGTCATTTTGGACCCATTTCGGGATAAAAGAGCAGGGGGGTGCGATTTTGGTAACTTTGGACCCATTTCAGGGTAAAAGAGCCGGGGGTGCGATTTTGTGTCATTTTGTACCCATTTCAGGATAAAAGGGCCAGGAGTGCGATTTTGTGTCATTTTGGACCCATTTTGGGACAAAAGGGCCGGGGTGCAATTTTGTGTCATTTTGGACCCATATCGGGATAAAAGGGCGGGGGGGTGCAATTTTGGAAATTTTGGACCCATTTAGGGGTAAAAGGGCCGGGGTGCGATTTTGTGTCATTAGGATAAAAGGGCAAGGAGTGCGATTTTGTGTCATTTTGGACCCATTTTGGGACAAAAGGCCCGGGGGTGCGATTTTGGTCATTTTGGACCCATTTCAGGGTAAAAGGGCAGAGGGTGCGATTTTGGGTCATATTGGACCCATTTTGGGATAAAAGGGCCGGGGGGGTGTGATTTTGGTCATTTTGGACTCATTTTGGAATAAAAGGGCCGGGGTGCGATTTTGGTCATTTTGGACTCATTTTGGAATAAAAGGGCCGGGGGAGAAATTTTGGTTATTTTGGACCCATTTTGGGATAAAAGGGCCGGGGGTGCGATTTTATATCATTTTGGACCCATTTTGGGATAAAAGGGCCAGGAGTGCGATTTTGTGTCATTTTGGACCCATTTTGGGATAAAAGGACCGGGGGTGCGATTTTCTGTCTTTTTGGACCCATTTTGGGATAAAAGGGCCAGGAGTGCGATTTTGTGTCATTTTGGACCCATTTTGGGACCAAAGGGCCGGGGTGCGATTTTGTGTCATTTTGGACCCATTTCAGGGTAAAAGGGCAGAGGGTGCGATTTTGGGTATTTTGGACCCATTTCTGGATAAAAGGTGTGAGGGTGCGATTTTGGTCATTTTGGTCTCATTTCGGGGTAAAAAGGCCGGGGGTGCGATTTTGTGTAATTTTGGACCGATTTCGGGATAAAAGGGCAGGTGGTGCGATTTTGGTCATTTTGGACCCATTTCAGGGTAAAAGGGCTGGGGGTGCCATTTTGGTAATTTTGTACCCATTTCGGGGTAAAAGGGCCGGGGCTGCGATTGTTTGTCATTTTGGACCCATCTCGAAATAAAAGGGCCTGGGGTGCAATTTTGGTCATTTTTGGCCCATTTCGGGATAAAAGGGTCGGGGTCGCGATTGTTTGTAATTTTTTACCCATTTCAAGATAAAAGGGCCTGGGGTGCAATTTTAGTCATTTTGGACCCATTTCAGGGTAAAAAGGTCGGAGGTGCGATTTTGTGTCATTTTGGACCCAATTCGGGATAAAAGGGCCTGGGGTGCGATTTTGTGTCATTTTGGACCCATTTCAGGATAATAGGACCGGGGGTGCAATTTTGGTAATTTTGGACACATTTGGGGGTAAAAGGGCCGGGGGTGCGATTGTTTGTCATTTTTGACCCATTTCGAGATAAAAGGGCCTGGGTGCGATTTTGTGTCATTTTGTACCCATTTCGGGATAAAAGAGCCGGGGGTGCGATTTTGGTAATTTTGGACCCATTTCAGGGTAAAAGAGCCGTGGTGCAATTTTGGTAATTTTGGACCCATTTAGGGGTAAAAGGGCCGGGGGTGCGATTCTGGTCATTATGGAACCATATCGGGGTAAAAGGGCCGGGGGTGTGATTTTGTGTCATTTTGGACCCATTTCAGGATAAAAGGGCAGGGGGTGAGATTTTGGTAATTTTGGACCCATCTCGAAATAAAGGGCCTGGGGTGCAATTTTGGTCATTTTTTACCCATTTCAGGGAAAAAGGGCCGGGGGTGTGAATTGGTGTCATTTTGGACCCATTCCGGGATAAAAGTGCGGGGGTGCGATTTTGGTCATTTTGGACCCATTTCAGGGTAAAAGGGCTGGGGTGCGATTTTGTGTCATTTTGGACCCATTTCGGGATAAAAGGGCCGGGGTGCAATTTTGGTCATTTTGGACTCATATCAGGGTGAAAGGGCCGGGGTGCGATTCTGGTCATTATGGAATCATTTTGGTATAAAAGGACCGGGGGTGCGATTTTGTATCGTTTTGGACCCATTTCGGGATAAAAGGGCCTGGGTGCGATTTTTATAATTTTGGATCCATTTCGGGATAAAAGGGCCTGGGGTGCGATTTTGTGTCATTTTGGACCCATTCCGGGATAAAAGGGCCGGGGGTGCGATTTTGGTCATTTTGGACCCATTTCAGGGTAAAAGGGCCGGGGGTGCGATTGTTTGTCATTTTTTACCCATTTCGAGATAAAAGGGCCTGGGGTGCGATTTTGTGTCATTTTGTACCCATTTCGGGATAAAAGAGCCGGGAGTGCGATTTTGGTAATTTTGGGACCATTTAAGGGTAAAAAGGCCGGGGGTGCGATTTTCTGTCATTTTGGACCCATTTTGGGATAAAAGGGCCGGGGGTGTGATTTTGTGTCATTTTATACCGATTTTGGGATAAAAGGGCCGGGGGTGCGATTTTGGTCATTTTGGACCCATTTCAGGGTAAAAGGGCCGGGGGTGCGATTTTCTGTCTTTTTGGACTCATTTTGGGATAAAAGGGCCGGGGGTGCGATTTTGTGTCATTTTTGACCCATTTCAGGGTAAAAAGGTCGGAGGTGCGATTTTGTGTCATTTTGGACCCAATTCTGGGATAAAAGGGCCTGGGGTGCGATTTTGTGTCATTTTGGACCCATTTCAGGATAATAGGACCGGGGGTGCAATATTGGTAATTTTGAACCCATTTTGGGATAAAAGGACCGGGGGTGCGATTTTCTGTCTTTTTGGACTCATTTTGGGATAAAAGGGCTGGGGGTGCGATTTTGTGTCATTTTGGACCCATTTCGGGATAAACGGGCCGGGGGTGCGATTATATGTCATTTTGGACCCATTTTGGAATAAAAGGGCCGGGGGTGCGATTTTGGTCATTTTGGACTCATTTTGGGATAAAAGGGCCGGGGGTGCGATTTTGTGTCATTTTGGACCCATTTTGGGATAAAAGGGCCGGGGTGCGATTTTGTGTCATTTTGGACCTATTTTGGGGTAAAAGGGCCGGGGGTGTGAATTTGTGTCATTTTGGACCCATTTTGAGATAAAAGGGCCGGGGGTGCAATTTTGGTCATTTTGGACTCATTTTGGAATAAAAGGGCCGGGGGTGCGATTTTGGTCATTTTGGACCCATTTTGGGATAAAAGGGCCGGGGTGCGATTTTGTGTCATTTTGGACCTATTTTGGGGTAAAAGGGCCGGGGGTGTGAATTTGTGTCATTTTGGACCCATTTTGAGATAAAAGGGCCGGGGGTGCAATTTTGGTCATTTTGGACTCATTTTGGGTTAAAAGGGCCGGGGGTGCGATTTTATATCATTTTGGACACATTTTGGGATAAAAGGGCCGTGGGTGCGATTTTGGTCATTTTGGACTCATTTTGGGATAAAAGGGCCGGGGGTGCGATTTTATACCATTTTGGACCCATTTTGGGAGAAAAGGGCCGGGGGTGCAATTTTGTGTAATTTTGGACCCATTTCGGGATAAAAGAGCAGGGGGTGCGATTTTGGTCATTTTGGACTCATTTTGGGATAAAAGGGCCGGGGATGTGATTTTGGTCATATTGGACTCATTTTGGGATAAAAGGACCGGGGGTGCGATTTTCTGTCTTTTTGGACTCATTTTGGGATAAAAGGGCCGGGGGTGCGATTTTGTGTCATTTTGGACCCATTTCGGGATAAAAGGGCCGGGGGTGCGATTATATGTCATTTTGGACCCATTTTGGAATAAAAGGGCCGGGGGTGCGATTTTGGTCATTTTGGACCCATTTCAGGGTAAAAGGGCCGGGGGTGTGATTTTGATCATATTGGACTCATTTTGTAATAAAAGGGCCGGGGGTGATAGTTTGGTCATTTTGGACTCATTTTGGGATAAAAGGGCCGGGGGTGCGATTTTATACCATTTTGGACCCATTTTGGGATAAAAGGGCCGGGGGTGCAATTTTGTGTAATTTTGGACCCATTTCGGGATAAAAGAGCAGGGGGTGCGTTTTTGGTAACTTTGGACCCATTTCAGGGTAAAAGAGCCGGGGGTGCGATTTTGTGTCATTTTGTACCCATTTCAGGATAAAAGGGCCAGGAGTGCGATTTTGTGTCATTTTGGACCCATTTTGGGACAAAAGGGCCGGGGTGCGATTTTGTGTCATTTTGGACCCAAATCGGGATAAAAGGGCGGGGGGGTGCAATTTTGGAAATTTTGCACCCATTTAGGGGTAAAAGGGCCGGGGGTGCGATTATATGTCATTTTGGACCCATTTTGGAATAAAAGGGCCGGGGGTGCGATTTTGGTCATTTTGGACTTATTTTGGGATAAAAGGGCCGGGGGTGCGATTTTGTGTCATTTTGGACCCATTTTGGGATAAAAGGGCCGGGGTGCGATTTTGTGTCATTTTGGACCTATTTTGGGGTAAAAGGGCCGGGGGTGTGAATTTGTGTCATTTTGGACCCATTTTGAGATAAAAGGGCCGGGGGTGCAATTTTGGTCATTTTGGACTCATTTTGGAATAAAAGGGCCGGGGGTGCGATTTTGGTCATTTTGGACTCATTTTGGAATAAAAGGGCCGGGGGTGCAATTTTGGTCATTTTGGACTCATTTTGGGTTAAAAGGGCCGGGGGTGCGATTTTATATCATTTTGGACCCATTTTGGGATAAAAGGGCCGTGGGTGCGATTTTGGTCATTTTGGACTCATTTTGGGATAAAAGGGCCGGGGGTGCGATTTTATACCATTTTGGACCCATTTTGGGATAAAAGGGCCGGGGGTGCAATTTTGTGTAATTTTGGACCCATTTCGGGATAAAAGAGCAGGGGGTGCGTTTTTGGCAACTTTGGACCCATTTCAGGGTAAAAGAGCCGGGGGGGTGCGATTTTGTGTCATTTTGTACCCATTTCAGGATAAAAGGGCCAGGAGTGCGATTTTGTGTCATTTTGGACCCATTTTGGGACAAAGGGGCCGGGGTGCGATTTTGTGTCATTTTGGACCCAAATCGGGATAAAAGGGCGGGGGGGTGCAATTTTGGAAATTTTGGACCCATTTAGGGGTAAAAGGGCCGGGGTGCGATTTTGTGTCATTAGGATAAAAGGGCCAGGAGTGCGATTTTGTGTCATTTTGGACCAATTTTGGGACAAAAGGCCCAGGGGTGCGATTTTGGTCATTTTGGACCCATTTCAGGGTAAAAGGGCAGAGGGTGCGATTTTGGGTATTTTGGACCCATTGCTGGATAAAAGGTGTGAGGGTGCGATTTTGGTCATTTTGGTCTCATTTCGGGGTAAAAAGGCCGGGGGTGCGATTTTGTGTAATTTTGGACCCATTTCGGGATAAAAGGGCAGGTGGTGCGATTTTGGTCATTTTGGACCCATTTCAGGGTAAAAGGGCTGGGGGTGCCATTTTGGTAATTTTGTACCCATTTCGGGGTAAAAGGGCCGCGGCTGCGATTGTTTGTCATTTTGGACCCATCTCGAAATAAAAGGGCCTGGGGTGCAATTTTGGTCATTTTTTACCCATTTCAGGGTAAAAGGGCCTGGGGTGCAATTTTGGTCATTTTTGACCCATTTCGGGATAAAAGGGTCGGGGTCGTGATTGTTTGTCATTTTTTACACATTTCAAGATAAAAGGGCCTGGGGTGCAATTTTGGTAATTTTGGACCCATTTCAGGGTAAAAAGGTCGGAGGTGCGATTTTGTGTCATTTTGGACCCAATTCGGGATAAAAGGGCCTGGGGTGCGATTTTGTGTCATTTTGGACCCATTTCAGGATAATAGGACCAGGGGTGCAATTTTGGTAATTTTGGACACATTTGGGGGTAAAAGGGCCGGGGTGCGATTGTTTGTCATTTTTGACCCATTTCGAGATGAAAGGGCCTGGGTGCGATTTTGTGTCATTTTGTACCCATTTCGGGATAAAAGAGCCGGGGTGCGATTTTGGTAATTTTGGACCCATTTCAGGGTAAAAGAGGCGGGGTGCAATTTTGGTAATTTTGGACCCATTTTGGGATAAAAGGGCCGGGGGTGCGATTTTGTGTCATTTTGGACCCATTTAAGGATAAAAGGGCAGGGGGTGAGATTTTGGTAATTTTGGACCCATCTCGAAATAAAAGGGCTGGGGGTGCCATTTTGGTAATTTTGTACCCATTTCGGGGTAAAAGGGCCGGGGCTGCGATTGTTTGTCATTTTGGACCCATCTCGAAATAAAAGGGCCTGGGGTGCAATTTTGGTCATTTTGGACCCATTTCAGGGTAAAAAGGTCGGAGGTGCGATTTTGTGTCATTTTGGACCCAATTTGGGATAAAAGGGCCTGGGGTGTGATTTTGTGTCATTTTGGACCCATTTCAGGATAATAGGACCGGGGGTGCAATTTTGGTAATTTTGGACACATTTGGGGGTAAAGGGGCCGGGGGTGCAATTTTGTGTAATTTTGGACCCATTTCGGGATAAAAGAGCAGGGGGTGCGTTTTTGGTAACTTTGGACCCATTTCAGGGTAAAAGAGCCGGGGGTGCGATTTTGTGTCATTTTGTACCCATTTCAGGATAAAAGGGCCAGGAGTGCGATTTTGTGTCATTTTGGACCCATTTTGGGACAAAAGGGCCGGGGTGCGATTTTGTGTCATTTTGGACCCAAATCGGGAAAAAAGGGCGGGGGGGTGCAATTTTGGAAATTTTGGACCCATTTAGGGGTAAAAGGGCCGGGGTCGTGATTGGTTGTCATTTTTTACACATTTCAAGATAAAAGGGCCTGGGGTGCAATTTTGGTAATTTTGGACCCATTTCAGGGTAAAAAGGTCGGAGGTGTGATTTTGTGTCATTTTGGACCCAATTCGGGATAAAAGGGCCTGGGGTGCGATTTTGTGTCATTTTGGACCCATTTCAGGATAATAGGACCAGG
The DNA here is from genome assembly GCF_037356315.1 of Lithobates pipiens. Lineage (NCBI taxonomy): Eukaryota > Metazoa > Chordata > Amphibia > Anura > Ranidae > Lithobates > Lithobates pipiens. Next base: position 56,183,021 of record NW_027507686.1, read on the forward strand.
GGTGCAATTTTGGTAATTTTGGACACATTTGGGGTAAAAAGGCCGGGGTGCGATTGTTTGTCATTTTTGACCCATTTCGAGATGAAAGGGCCTGGGTGCGATTTTGTGTCATTTTGTACCCATTTCGGGATAAAAGAGCCGGGGGTGCGATTTTGGTAATTTTGGACCCATTTCAGGGTAAAAGAGCCGGGGTGCAATTTTGGTAATTTTGGACCCTTTTTGGGATAAAAGGGCCGGGGGTGCGATTTTGTGTCATTTTGGACCCATTTCAGGATAAAAGGGCAGGGGGTGAGATTTTGGTAATTTTGGACCCATCTCGAAATAAAAGGGCTGGGGGTGCCATTTTGGTAATTTTGTACCCATTTCGGGGTAAAAGGGCAGGGGCTGCGATTGTTTGTCATTTTGGACCCATCTCGAAATAAAAGGGCCTGGGGTGCAATTTTGGTCATTTTGGACCCATTTCAGGGTAAAAAGGTCGGAGGTGCGATTTTGTGTCATTTTGGACCCAATTCGGGATAAAAGGGCCTGGGGTGTGATTTTGTGTCATTTTGGACCCATTTCAGGATAATAGGACCGGGGGTGCAATTTTGGACACATTTGGGGGTAAAGGGGCCGGGGGTGCGATTGTTTGTCATTTTTGACCCATTTTGAGATAAAAGGGCCTGGGTGCGATTTTGTGTCATTTTGTACCCATTTCGGGATAAAAGAGCCGGGGGTGCGATTTTGGTAATTTTGGACCCATTTCAGGGTAAAAGAGCCGGGGTGCAATTTTGGTAATTTTGGACCCATTTAGGGGTAAAAGGGCCGGGGGTGCGATTCTGGTCATTATGGAACCATATCGGGGTAAAAGGGCCGGGGGGTGCGATTTTGTGTCATTTTGGACCCGTTCCGGGATAAAAGGGAAGGGGTGCGATTTTGGTCATTTTGGACCCATTTCAGGGTAAAAGGGGCGGGGGTGCGATTGTTTGTCATTTTTTACCTATTTCGAGATAAAAGGGCCTGGGGTGCGATTTTGTGTCATTTTGGACCCATTCCAGGATGAAAGGGCAGGGGTGCGATTTTGGTCATTTTGGACCCATTTCAGGGTAAAAGGGCCGGGGGTGCGATTGTTTGTCATTTTTTACCCATTTCGAGATAAAAGGGCCTGGGGTGCGATTTTGTGTCATTTTGTACCCATTTCAGGAAAAAAGAGCCGGGAGTGCGATTTTGGTAATTTTGGAACCATTTAAGGGTAAAAAGGCCGGGGGTGCGATTTTGTGTCATTTTGGACCCATTTTGGGATAAAAGGGCCGGGGGTGTGATTTTGTGTCATTTTATACCGATTTTGGGATAAAAGGGCCGGGGGTGCGATTTTGGTCATTTTGGACCCATTTCAGGGTAAAAGGGCCGGGGGTGTGATTTTGGTCATATTGGACTCATTTTGGAATAAGGGTCCTTTCACACGGGGCGGATCAGTTCTGATCCGCCCCGTGGATGTCCGTTTGCTCAGCGGGGATCACTCCGCCGATCCCCGCTGAGCAGGGAGATGACAGGTCTGTCTCCGCACACTGTGCAGGGACGGACCTGTCACAGCGCCGCTCTCCCCTATGGGAGATCGGATGACGACGGACCGCAGTGCCCGTCGTCACCCGATCCGATCCGCAGACGGATGGAAAAATAGCTTTTTCCTCCGTCACACTTTTTCGGATCGGAGCGGGTCGGATGTCAGCGGACATGTCACCGCTGACATCCGACGCTCCATAGAGCTCTATGGAGCACCCGTTCAGGTCCGCCTGAAAAACTGACAGGCGGGCCTGAACGGGACGTTGGTGTGAAAGGGGCCTTAAAGGATCGGGGGTGCGATTTTCTGTCTTTTTGGACTCATTTTGGGATAAAAGGGCCGGGGGTGCGATTTTGTGTCATTTTTGACCCATTTCAGGGTAAAAAGGTCGGAGGTGCGATTTTGTGTAATTTTGGACCCAATTCGGGATAAAAGGGCCTGGGGTGCGATTTTGTGTCATTTTGGACCCATTTCAGGATAATAGGACCGGGGGTGCAATTTTGGTAATTTTGGACCCATTTTGGGATAAAAGGGCCGGAGATGTGATTTTGGTCATATTGGACTCATTTTGGGATAAAAGGACCGGGGGTGCGATTTTCTGTCTTTTTGGACTTATTTTGGGATAAAAGGGCCGGGGGTGCGATTTTGTGTCATTTTGGACCCATTTCGGGATAAAAGGGCCGGGGGTGCGATTTTATGTCATTTTGGACCCATTTTGGAATAAAAGGGCCGGGGGTGCGATTTTATGTCATTTTGGACCCATTTTGGGATAAAAGGGCCGGGGGTGCGATTTTGTGTCATTTTGGACCCATTTTGGGATAAAAGGGCCGGAGGTGCAATTTTGGTCATTTTGGACTCATTTTGGAATAAAAGGGCCGGGGGTGCAATTTTGGTCATTTTGGACTCATTTTGGGATAAAAGGGACGGGGGTGCGATTTTATATCATTTTGGACCCATTTTGGGATAAAAGGGCCGGGGGTGCAATTTTGTGTCATTTTGGACCCATTTTGGAATAAAAGAGCAGGGGGTGCGATTTTGGTAACTTTGGACCCATTTCAGGGTAAAAGAGCCGGGGGTGCGATTTTGTGTCATTTTGTACCCATTTCAGGATAAAAGGGCCAGGAGTGCGATTTTGTGTCATTTTGGACCCATTTTGGGACAAAAGGCCCGGGGATGCGATTTTGGTCATTTTGGACCCATTTCAGGGTAAAAGGGCAGAGGGTGCGATTTTGGGTATTTTGCACCCATTTCTGGATAAAAGGTGTGAGGGTGCGATTTTGGTCATTTTGGTCTCATTTCGGGGTAAAAAGGCCGGGGGTGCGATTTTGTGTCATTTTGGACCCAATTCGGGATAAAAGGGCCGGGGGTGCGATTTTGGTCATTTTGGACTCATTTTGGGATAAAAGGGCCGGGGGTGCGATTTTATGTCATTTTGGACCCATTTTGGGATAAAAGGGCCGAGGGTGCAATTTTGGTCATTTTGGACTCATTTTGGGATAAAAGGGCCGGGGGTGCGATTTTATGTAATTTTGCATCCATTTTGGGATAAAAGGGCCGAGGGTGCGATTTTGGTCATTTTGGACCCATTTCAGGGTAAAAGGGCCGGGGGTGTGAATTTGTGTCATTTTGGACCCATTTTGGCATAAAAGGGCCAGGGGTGCGATTTTGTGTCATTTTGGACTCATTTGGGAATAAAAGGGCCGGGGGTGCGATTTTCCGTCATTTTGGACTCATTTTGGGATAAAAGGGCCGGGGGTGCGATTTTGTGTCATTTTGGACTCATTTCTGGATAAAAGGGCTGAGGGTGCGATTTTGGTCATTTTGGACCCATTTTGGGATAAAAGGGCCGGAGGTGCGATTTTGGTCATTTTGGACTCATTTTGGGATAAAAGGGCTGAGGGTGCGATTTTGGTAATTTTGGACCCATTTTGGGATAAAAGGGCCGTGGGTGTGATTTTGGTCATTTTGGACTCATTTTGGGATAAAAGGGCCGGGGGTGCAATTTTGTTCATTTTGGACTCATTTAGGGGTAAAAGGGCCGGGAGTGTGATTTTATGTCATTTTGGACCCATCTCGAAATAAAAGGGCCTTGGGTGCAATTTTGGTCATTTTTGACCCATTTCAGGGTAAAAGGGCCGGGGGTGCGATTTTGGTAATTTTGGACCCATTTCAGGGTAAAAGGGCTGGGGGTGCGATTGTTTGTCATTTTGGACCCATCTCAAAATAAAAGGGCCGGGGGTGCGATTTTGGTAATTTTTTACCCATTTCAGGGTAAAAGAGCCAGGGTGCAATTTTGGTAATTTTGGACCCATTTTGGGATAAAAGAGCCGGGGGTGCGATTCTGGTCATTATGGAACCATATCGGGGTAAAAGGTCCGGGGGTGCGATTTTGTGTCATTTTGGACCCATTTCAGGATAAAAGGGCAGGGGGTGAGATTTTGGTAATTTTGGACCCATCTCGAAATAAAAGGGCTGGGGGTGCCATTTTGGTAATTTTGTACCCATTTCGGGGTAAAAGGGCCGGGGGTGCGATTTTGGTCATTTTGGAACCATTTAAGCGTAAAAGGGTCCGGGGTGCGATTTTGTGTCATTTTGGACCCATTTTGGGATAAAAGGGCCGGGGGTGCGATTTTGGTCATTTTGGAACCATTTAAGGGTAAAAGGGCCGGGGGTGCGATTTTGTATCAATTTGGACCCATTTTGGGATAAAACGGCCAGGGGTGCGATTTTGTGTCATTTTATACCGATTTTGGGATAAAAGGGCCGGGGGTGCGATTTTCTGTCTTTTTGGACTCATTTTGGGATAAAAGGGCCGGGGGTGCGATTGTGTCATTTTGGACCCATTTCAGGATAAAAGGGCCGGGGGTGCGATTTTATATTATTTTGGACCCATTTTGTTATAAAAGGGCCGTGGGTGCGATTTTGTGTCATTTTGGACCCATTTCGGGATAAAAGGGTCGGGGTCGCAATTGTTTGTCATTTTTTACCCATTTCGAGATAAAAGGGCCTGGGTTACAATTTTGGTCATTTTGGACCCATTTCGGGGTAAAAAGATCGGAGGTGCGATTTTGTGTCATTTTGGACCCAATTCGGGATAAAAGGGCCTGGGGTGCGATTTTGTGTCATTTTGGACCCATTTTAGGATAATAGGACCGGGGGTGCGATTTTGGTCATTTTGGACTCATTTTGGGATAAAAGGGCCGGGGGTGCGATTTTATGTCATTTTGGACCCATTTTGGGATAAAAGGGCCGAGGGTGCGATTTTGGTCATTTTGGACTCATTTTGGGATAAAAGGGCCGGGGGTGCGATTTTATGTAATTTTGCATCCATTTTGGGATAAAAGGGCCGAGGGTGCGATTTTGGTCATTTTGGACCCATTTCAGGGTAAAAGGGCCGGGGGTGTGAATTTGTGTCATTTTGGACCCATTTCAGGGTAAAAGGGCCGGGGGTGCGACTTTGGTCATTTTGGACCCATTTCAGGGTAAAAGGGCCGGGGGTGTGAATTTGTGTCATTTTGGACCCATTTTGGCATAAAAGGGCCAGGGGTGCGATTTTGTGTCATTTTGGACTCATTTGGGAATAAAAGGGCCGGGGGTGCGATTTTCCGTCATTTTGGACTCATTTTGGGATAAAAGGGCTGAGGGTGCGATTTTCCGTCATTTTGGACTCATTTTGGGATAAAAGGGCTGAGGGTGCGATTTTGGTCATTTTGGACCCATTTTGGGATAAAAGGGCCGGGGGTGCGATTTTGGTCATTTTGGACTCATTTTGGGATAAAAGGGCCGGGGGTGCGATTTTAGTCATTTTGGACACATTTCAGGGTAAAAGGGCCGGGGTGTGAATTTTTGTAATTTTGTACCCATTTTGGCATAAAAGGGCCGGGGGTGCGATTTTGTGTCATTTTGGTGTTTAAATATTGTTTATTTCGTTTTCCACATTTACAAAAAGAACAGTACAAAATATTCCTCATACATACTTAAGGGTAAAAGGGTCCGGGGTGCGATTTTGTGTCATTTTGGACCCATTTTGGGATAAAAGGGCCGGGGGTGCGATTTTGGTCATTTTGGAACCATTTAAGGGTAAAAGGGCCGGGGGTGCGATTTTGTATCAATTTGGACCCATTTTGGGATAAAACGGCCAGGGGTGCGATTTTGTGTCATTTTATACCGATTTTGGGATAAAAGGGCCGGGGGTGCGATTTTCTGTCTTTTTGGACTCATTTTGGGATAAAAGGGCCGGGGGTGCGATTGTGTCATTTTGGACCCATTTCAGGATAAAAGGGCCGGGGGTGCGATTTTATATTATTTTGGACCCATTTTGTTATAAAAGGGCCGTGGGTGCGATTTTGTGTCATTTTGGACCCATTTCGGGATAAAAGGGTCGGGGTCGCAATTGTTTGTCATTTTTTACCCATTTCGAGATAAAAGGGCCTGGGTTACAATTTTGGTCATTTTGGACCCATTTCAGGGTAAAAAGATCGGAGGTGCGATTTTGTGTCATTTTGGACCCAATTCGGGATAAAAGGCCTGGGGTGCGATTTTGTGTCATTTTGGACCCATTTTAGGATAATAGGACCGGGGGTGCGATTTTGGTCATTTTGGACTCATTTTGGGATAAAAGGGCCGGGGGTGCGATTTTATGTCATTTTGGACCCATTTTGGGATAAAAGGGCCGAGGGTGCGATTTTGGTCATTTTGGACTCATTTTGGGATAAAAGGGCCGGGGGTGCGATTTTATGTAATTTTGCATCCATTTTGGGATAAAAGGGCCGAGGGTGCGATTTTGGTCATTTTGGACCCATTTCAGGGTAAAAGGGCCGGGGGTGTGAATTTGTGTCATTTTGGACCCATTTCAGGGTAAAAGGGCCGGGGGTGCGACTTTGGTCATTTTGGACCCATTTCAGGGTAAAAGGGCCGGGGGTGTGAATTTGTGTCATTTTGGACCCATTTTGGCATAAAAGGGCCAGGGGTGCGATTTTGTGTCATTTTGGACTCATTTGGGAATAAAAGGGCCGGGGGTGCGATTTTCCGTCATTTTGGACTCATTTTGGGATAAAAGGGCTGAGGGTGCGATTTTCCGTCATTTTGGACTCATTTTGGGATAAAAGGGCTGAGGGTGCGATTTTGGTCATTTTGGACCCATTTTGGGATAAAAGGGCCGGGGGTGCGATTTTGGTCATTTTGGACTCATTTTGGGATAAAAGGGCCGGGGGTGCGATTTTAGTCATTTTGGACACATTTCAGGGTAAAAGGGCCGGGGTGTGAATTTTTGTAATTTTGTACCCATTTTGGCATAAAAGAGCCGGGGGTGCGATTTTGTGTCATTTTGGTGTTTAAATATTGTTTATTTCGTTTTCCACATTTACAAAAAGAACAGTACAAAATATTCCTCATACATACTTAAGGGTAAAAGGGTCCGGGGTGCGATTTTGTGTCATTTTGGACCCATTTTGGGATAAAAGGGCCGGGGGTGCGATTTTGGTCATTTTGGAACCATTTAAGGGTAAAAGGGCCGGGGGTGCGATTTTGTATCAATTTGGACCCATTTTGGGATAAAACGGCCAGGGGTGCGATTTTGTGTCATTTTATACCGATTTTGGGATAAAAGGGCCGGGGGTGCGATTTTCTGTCTTTTTGGACTCATTTTGGGATAAAAGGGCCGGGGGTGCGATTGTGTCATTTTGGACCCATTTCAGGATAAAAGGGCCGGGGGTGCGATTTTATATTATTTTGGACCCATTTTGTTATAAAAGGGCCGTGGGTGCGATTTTGTGTCATTTTGGACCCATTTCGGGATAAAAGGGTCGGGGTCGCAATTGTTTGTCATTTTTTACCCATTTCGAGATAAAAGGGCCTGGGTTACAATTTTGGTCATTTTGGACCCATTTCAGGGTAAAAAGATCGGAGGTGCGATTTTGTGTCATTTTGGACCCAATTCGGGATAAAAGGGCCTGGGGTGCGATTTTGTGTAATTTTGGACCCATTTTAGGATAATAGGACCGGGGGTGCGATTTTGGTCATTTTGGACTCATTTTGGGATAAAAGGGCCGGGGGTGCGATTTTATGTCATTTTGGACCCATTTTGGGATAAAAGGGCCGAGGGTGCGATTTTGGTCATTTTGGACTCATTTTGGGATAAAAGGGCCGGGGGTGCGATTTTATGTAATTTTGCATCCATTTTGGGATAAAAGGGCCGAGGGTGCGATTTTGGTCATTTTGGACCCATTTCAGGGTAAAAAGGCCGGGGGTGTGAATTTGTGTCATTTTGGACCCATTTCAGGGTAAAAGGGCCGGGGGTGCGACTTTGGTCATTTTGGACCCATTTCAGGGTAAAAGGGCCGGGGGTGTGAATTTGTGTCATTTTGGACCCATTTTGGCATAAAAGGGCCAGGGGTGCGATTTTGTGTCATTTTGGACTCATTTGGGAATAAAAGGGCCGGGGGTGCGATTTTCCGTCATTTTGGACTCATTTTGGGATAAAAGGGCTGAGGGTGCGATTTTCCGTCATTTTGGACTCATTTTGGGATAAAAGGGCTGAGGGTGCGATTTTGGTCATTTTGGACCCATTTTGGGATAAAAGGGCCGGGGGTGCGATTTTGGTCATTTTGGACTCATTTTGGGATAAAAGGGCCGGGGGTGCGATTTTAGTCATTTTGGACACATTTCAGGGTAAAAGGGCCGGGGTGTGAATTTTTGTAATTTTGTACCCATTTTGGCATAAAAGGGCCGGGGGTGCGATTTTGTGTCATTTTGGTGTTTAAATATTGTTTATTTCGTTTTCCACATTTACAAAAAGAACAGTACAAAATATTCCTCATACATACTTAAGGGTAAAAGGGTCCGGGGTGCGATTTTGTGTCATTTTGGACCCATTTTGGGATAAAAGGGCCGGGGGTGCGATTTTGGTCATTTTGGAACCATTTAAGGGTAAAAGGGCCGGGGGTGCGATTTTGTATCAATTTGGACCCATTTTGGGATAAAACGGCCAGGGGTGCGATTTTGTGTCATTTTATACCGATTTTGGGATAAAAGGGCCGGGGGTGCGATTTTCTGTCTTTTTGGACTCATTTTGGGATAAAAGGGCCGGGGGTGCGATTGTGTCATTTTGGACCCATTTCAGGATAAAAGGGCCGGGGGTGCGATTTTATATTATTTTGGACCCATTTTGTTATAAAAGGGCCGTGGGTGCGATTTTGTGTCATTTTGGACCCATTTCGGGATAAAAGGGTCGGGGTCGCAATTGTTTGTCATTTTTTACCCATTTCGAGATAAAAGGGCCTGGGTTACAATTTTGGTCATTTTGGACCCATTTCAGGGTAAAAAGATCGGAGGTGCGATTTTGTGTCATTTTGGACCCAATTCGGGATAAAAGGGCCTGGGGTGCGATTTTGTGTCATTTTGGACCCATTTTAGGATAATAGGACCGGGGGTGCGATTTTGGTCATTTTGGACTCATTTTGGGATAAAAGGGCCGGGGGTGCGATTTTATGTAATTTTGGACCCATTTTGGGATAAAAGGGCCGGGGGTGCGATTTTGGTCATTTTGGACCCATTTCAGGGTAAAAGGGCCGGGGGTGTGAATTTGTGTCATTTTGGACCCATTTCAGGGTAAAAGGGCCGGGGGTGCGATTTTGGTCATTTTGGACCCATTTCAGGGTAAAAGGGCCGGGGGTGTGAATTTGTGTCATTTTGGACCCATTTTGGCATAAAAGGGCCGGGGTGCGATTTTTGTGTCATTTTGGACCCATTTTGGGATAAAAGGGCCGGGGGTGCAATTTTGGTCATTTTGGACCCATTTCAGGGTAAAAGGGCCGGGGGTGTGAATTTGTGTCATTTTGGACCCATTTTGGCATAAAAGGGCCAGGGGTGCGATTTTGTGTCATTTTGGACTCATTTGGGAATAAAAGGGCCGGGGGTGCGATTTTCCGTCATTTTGGACTCATTTTGGGATAAAAGGGCTGAGGGTGCGATTTTCCGTCATTTTGGACTCATTTTGGGATAAAAGGGCTGAGGGTGCGATTTTGGTCATTTTGGACCCATTTTGGGATAAAAGGGCCGGGGGTGCGATTTTGGTCATTTTGGACTCATTTTGGGATAAAAGGGCCGGGGGTGCGATTTTAGTCATTTTGGACACATTTCAGGGTAAAAGGGCCGGGGTGTGAATTTTTGTAATTTTGTACCCATTTTGGCATAAAAGGGCCGGGGGTGCGATTTTGTGTCATTTTGGTGTTTAAATATTGTTTATTTCGTTTTCCACATTTACAAAAAGAACAGTACAAAATATTCCTCATACATACTTAAGGGTAAAAGGGTCCGGGGTGCGATTTTGTGTCATTTTGGACCCATTTTGGGATAAAAGGGCCGGGGGTGCGATTTTGGTCATTTTGGAACCATTTAAGGGTAAAAGGGCCGGGGGTGCGATTTTGTATCAATTTGGACCCATTTTGGGATAAAACGGCCAGGGGTGCGATTTTGTGTCATTTTATACCGATTTTGGGATAAAAGGGCCGGGGGTGCGATTTTCTGTCTTTTTGGACTCATTTTGGGATAAAAGGGCCGGGGGTGCGATTGTGTCATTTTGGACCCATTTCAGGATAAAAGGGCCAGGGGTGCGATTTTATATTATTTTGGACCCATTTTGTTATAAAAGGGCCGTGGGTGCGATTTTGTGTCATTTTGGACCCATTTCGGGATAAAAGGGTCGGGGTCGCAATTGTTTGTCATTTTTTACCCATTTCGAGATAAAAGGGCCTGGGTTACAATTTTGGTCATTTTGGACCCATTTCAGGGTAAAAAGATCGGAGGTGCGATTTTGTGTCATTTTGGACCCAATTCGGGATAAAAGGGCCTGGGGTGCGATTTTGTGTCATTTTGGACCCATTTTAGGATAATAGGACCGGGGGTGCGATTTTGGTCATTTTGGACTCATTTTGGGATAAAAGGGCCGGGGGTGCGATTTTATGTCATTTTGGACCCATTTTGGGATAAAAGGGCCGAGGGTGCGATTTTGGTCATTTTGGACTCATTTTGGGATAAAAGGGCCGGGGGTGCGATTTTATGTAATTTTGCATCCATTTTGGGATAAAAGGGCAGAGGGTGCGATTTTGGTCATTTTGGACCCATTTCAGGGTAAAAGGGCCGGGGGTGTGAATTTGTGTCATTTTGGACCCATTTCAGGGTAAAAGGGCCGGGGGTGCGATTTTGGTCATTTTGGACCCATTTCAGGGTAAAAGGGCCGGGGGTGTGAATTTGTGTCATTTTGGACCCATTTTGGCATAAAAGGGCCGGGGTGCGATTTTGTGTCATTTTGGACCCATTTTGGGATAAAAGGGCCGGGGGTGCAATTTTGGTCATTTTGGACCCATTTCAGGGTAAAAGGGCCGGGGGTGTGAATTTGTGTCATTTTGGACCCATTTTGGCATAAAAGGGCCAGGGGTGCGATTTTGTGTCATTTTGGACTCATTTGGGAATAAAAGGGCCGGGGGTGCGATTTTCCGTCATTTTGGACTCATTTTGGGATAAAAGGGCTGAGGGTGCGATTTTCCGTCATTTTGGACTCATTTTGGGATAAAAGGGCTGAGGGTGCGATTTTGGTCATTTTGGACCCATTTTGGGATAAAAGGGCCGGGGGTGCGATTTTGGTCATTTTGGACTCATTTTGGGATAAAAGGGCCGGGGGTGCGATTTTAGTCATTTTGGACACATTTCAGGGTAAAAGGGCCGGGGGTGCGATTTTGGTCATTTTGGACCCATTTCAGGGTAAAAGGGCCGGGGGTGTGAATTTGTGTCATTTTGGACCCATTTTGGCATAAAAGGGCCGGGGTGCGATTTTGTGTCATTTTGGACCCATTTTGGGATAAAAGGGCCGGGGGTGCAATTTTGGTCATTTTGGACCCATTTCAGGGTAAAAGGGCCGGGGGTGTGAATTTGTGTCATTTTGGACCCATTTTGGCATAAAAGGGCCAGGGGTGCGATTTTGTGTCATTTTGGACTCATTTGGGAATAAAAGGGCCGGGGGTGCGATTTTCCGTCATTTTGGACTCATTTTGGGATAAAAGGGCTGAGGGTGCGATTTTCCGTCATTTTGGACTCATTTTGGGATAAAAGGGCTGAGGGTGCGATTTTGGTCATTTTGGACCCATTTTGGGATAAAAGGGCCGGGGGTGCGATTTTGGTCATTTTGGACTCATTTTGGGATAAAAGGGCCGGGGGTGCGATTTTAGTCATTTTGGACACATTTCAGGGTAAAAGGGCCGGGGGTGTGAATTTGTGTCATTTTGGACCCATTTCAGGGTAAAAGGGCCGGGGGTGCGATTTTGGTCATTTTGGACCCATTTCAGGGTAAAAGGGCCGGGGGTGTGAATTTGTGTCATTTTGGACCCATTTTGGCATAAAAGGGCCGGGGTGCGATTTTGTGTCATTTTGGACCCATTTTGGGATAAAAGGGCCGGGGGTGCAATTTTGGTCATTTTGGACCCATTTCAGGGTAAAAGGGCCGGGGGTGTGAATTTGTGTCATTTTGGACCCATTTTGGCATAAAAGGGCCAGGGGTGCGATTTTGTGTCATTTTGGACTCATTTGGGAATAAAAGGGCCGGGGGTGCGATTTTCCGTCATTTTGGACTCATTTTGGGATAAAAGGGCTGAGGGTGCGATTTTCCGTCATTTTGGACTCATTTTGGGATAAAAGGGCTGAGGGTGCGATTTTGGTCATTTTGGACCCATTTTGGGATAAAAGGGCCGGGGGTGCGATTTTGGTCATTTTGGACTCATTTTGGGATAAAAGGGCCGGGGGTGCGATTTTAGTCATTTTGGACACATTTCAGGGTAAAAGGGCCGGGGTGTGAATTTTTGTAATTTTGTACCCATTTTGGCATAAAAGGGCCGGGGGTGCGATTTTGTGTCATTTTGGTGTTTAAATATTGTTTATTTCGTTTTCCACATTTACAAAAAGAACAGTACAAAATATTCCTCATACATACTTAAGGGTAAAAGGGTCCGGGGTGCGATTTTGTGTCATTTTGGACCCATTTTGGGATAAAAGGGCCGGGGGTGCGATTTTGGTCATTTTGGAACCATTTAAGTGTAAAAGGGCCGGGGGTGCGATTTTGTATCAATTTGGACCCATTTTGGGATAAAACGGCCAGGGGTGCGATTTTGTGTCATTTTATACCGATTTTGGGATAAAAGGGCCGGGGGTGCGATTTTCTGTCTTTTTGGACTCATTTTGGGATAAAAGGGCCGGGGGTGCGATTGTGTCATTTTGGACCCATTTCAGGATAAAAGGGCCGGGGGTGCGATTTTATATTATTTTGGACCCATTTTGTTATAAAAGGGCCGTGGGTGCGATTTTGTGTCATTTTGGACCCATTTCGGGATAAAAGGGTCGGGGTCGCAATTGTTTGTCATTTTTTACCCATTTCGAGATAAAAGGGCCTGGGTTACAATTTTGGTCATTTTGGACCCATTTCAGGGTAAAAAGATCGGAGGTGCGATTTTGTGTCATTTTGGACCCAATTCGGGATAAAAGGGCCTGGGGTGCGATTTTGTGTCATTTTGGACCCATTTTAGGATAATAGGACCGGGGGTGCGATTTTGGTCATTTTGGACTCATTTTGGGATAAAAGGGCCGGGGGTGCGATTTTATGTCATTTTGGACCCATTTTGGGATAAAAGGGCCAAGGGTGCGATTTTGGTCATTTTGGACTCATTTTGGGATAAAAGGGCCGGGGGTGCGATTTTATGTAATTTTGCATCCATTTTGGGATAAAAGGGCCGAGGGTGCGATTTTGGTCATTTTGGACCCATTTCAGGGTAAAAGGGCCGGGGGTGTGAATTTGTGTCATTTTGGACCCATTTCAGGGTAAAAGGGCCGGGGGTGTGAATTTGTGTCATTTTGGACCCATTTTGGCATAAAAGGGCCAGGGGTGCGATTTTGTGTAATTTTGGACTCATTTGGGAATAAAAGGGCCGGGGGTGCGATTTTCCGTCATTTTGGACTCATTTTGGGATAAAAGGGCTGAGGGTGCGATTTTGGTCATTTTGGACCCATTTTGGGATAAAAGGGCCGGGGGTGCGATTTTGGTCATTTTGGACTCATTTTGGGATAAAAGGGCCGGGGGTGCAATTTTAGTCATTTTGGACACATTTCAGGGTAAAAGGGCCGGGGTGTGAATTTTTGTAATTTTGTACCCATTTTGGCATAAAAGGGCCAGGGGTGCGATTTTGTGTCATTTTGGTGTTTAAATATTGTTTATTTCGTTTTCCACATTTACAAAAAGAACAGTACAAAATATTCCTCATACATACTTAAGGGTAAAAGGGTCCGGGGTGCGATTTTGTGTCATTTTGGACCCATTTTGGGATAAAAGGGCCGGGGGTGCGATTTTGGTCATTTTGGAACCATTTAAGTGTAAAAGGGCCGGGGGTGCGATTTTGTATCAATTTGGACCCATTTTGGGATAAAACGGCCAGGGGTGCGATTTTGTGTCATTTTATACCGATTTTGGGATAAAAGGGCCGGGGGTGCGATTTTCTGTCTTTTTGGACTCATTTTGGGATAAAAGGGCCGGGGGTGCGATTGTGTCATTTTGGACCCATTTCAGGATAAAAGGGCCGGGGGTGCGATTTTATATTATTTTGGACCCATTTTGTTATAAAAGGGCCGTGGGTGCGATTTTGTGTCATTTTGGACCCATTTCGGGATAAAAGGGTCGGGGTCGCAATTGTTTGTCATTTTTTACCCATTTCGAGATAAAAGGGCCTGGGTTACAATTTTGGTCATTTTGGACCCATTTCAGGGTAAAAAGATCGGAGGTGCGATTTTGTGTCATTTTGGACCCAATTCGGGATAAAAGGGCCTGGGGTGCGATTTTGTGTCATTTTGGACCCATTTTAGGATAATAGGACCGGGGGTGCGATTTTGGTCATTTTGGACTCATTTTGGGATAAAAGGGCCGGGGGTGCGATTTTATGTCATTTTGGACCCATTTTGGGATAAAAGGGCCAAGGGTGCGATTTTGGTCATTTTGGACTCATTTTGGGATAAAAGGGCCGGGGGTGCGATTTTATGTAATTTTGCATCCATTTTGGGATAAAAGGGCCGAGGGTGCGATTTTGGTCATTTTGGACCCATTTCAGGGTAAAAGGGCCGGGGGTGTGAATTTGTGTCATTTTGGACCCATTTCAGGGTAAAAGGGCCGGGGGTGTGAATTTGTGTCATTTTGGACCCATTTTGGCATAAAAGGGCCAGGGGTGCGATTTTGTGTAATTTTGGACTCATTTGGGAATAAAAGGGCCGGGGGTGCGATTTTCTGTCATTTTGGACTCATTTTGGGATAAAAGGGCTGAGGGTGCGATTTTGGTCATTTTGGACCCATTTTGGGATAAAAGGGCCGGGGGTGCGATTTTGGTCATTTTGGACTCATTTTGGGATAAAAGGGCCGGGGGTGCAATTTTAGTCATTTTGGACACATTTCAGGGTAAAAGGGCCGGGGTGTGAATTTTTGTAATTTTGTACCCATTTTGGCATAAAAGGGCCAGGGGTGCGATTTTGTGTCATTTTGGTGTTTAAATATTGTTTATTTCGTTTTCCACATTTACAAAAAGAACAGTACAAAATATTCCTCATACATACTTTTAAAAATCACTTTGACTAACATTCATGTTATTTCAGAGTTTTCAACATTCACATAAAAACAAACAGTCAAAAAAAAGTACACATTGGGTGCCCGACCGGATCGATCTTAAATATCCCAAGAGGGAAGAAGAAGAAGAAGAGAGAGAGAGGGAGAAAAAAAAAAAAAATAAAAAAAAAAATAAAGCACACCCCCTCCCCCTCTCTTCATGTGTTTAAAATTATCCTTTTGTGATTTTATCTTACCCATATTTATTACCCCCCCCACGTGACGCTTTTTCTTAATTCCAATTTGTGGTTTGTGTAAGGTGGGGATTCCTCTCCTTCCATCCCCACTCCCTTCTACAAAACAAAAAAAAAAAAAAAATAAAATAAAAAAAATAAAAAAAAGGGGATAAAAGACAAACAACACACCAAACCAAAAAAAAAAAAAAAAACCCCAGACAAACCCCCTAAAGGGCCCCAGAACAAGGGGGTCCCCCATCTCCTCCCCCACACACAAAAAAAAAAAAAAAAAAAAAACCAAGGGGGGGAAAGGGATCCTTTCCCCTTCTCCTCCCTTCCTCCCTCCCCTCCTCCTCCCTCCTTTATAAAAAATAAATAAAAAATTTATAAGGGGTTATGAAGTATATGCATCCTATCTCCCTCCCCTAGACGCCCTCTCCATCCCCCATAATTCCAAGATATATTGAGGATTTTCTAAATTCCATCCAGTTCCTCCAAGTCGCCTGGAATCTAATTTCGGCTCCCCGTTGAAGGTGTATTAGTTCTTCCATAATCCTCAATCTATCTATTTCCCTAAACCAATCTCTTATCCCTGGTGTTTCCTTTACTTTCCAGTATCTCGGGATCAGTACTTTCGCTGCGTTTAGCAAAAATGGAGTTAATGCTCTTCTATATTTTTCCCTAGGGCCCTCGGCCGCGTGAAACAAACATTTCCAGGGATCCAATTCTATTTCCTTCCCATCGATCTCTTTAATTAAACCCACCACCTTTTCCCAGTATAACTGGATTGCACTGCATTGCCACCATATATGGGCGTGGGTTCCCTCCCTCCCACACTCTCTCCAACAGAGGGGTGATAAGTCTTTGTTAATCTTATGCATTTTCGATGGAACATAATACCATCTAACCAATAATTTATAGTTCATTTCTTGGATCTTCGTATCTATTGAAGTGGAGTGGGTATAGTCTATAACTTTCCCTTTCAGTTTTTCTGGGATTGATTGATTCAATTCCCCTTCCCACCTCCCTAAAGCAGGTATCGCCTCATCCTCCATTAAAGATATTAAGGTCCTATATATCTTAGAGATCCCCTGTCTGCCCACTCCTCCTCGGTCAATCAATTTCTCCCAAGGGTTTAAATTGTCACCAGAGCGGAGAGGTTTTGGAAGGGACTCAACAAAATGTTGGAGTTGTCTGTATCTCCATCCATCCCATGGTGTTCTTCCATATTTCTCTCGTATCTCCTCTAATGAGCATAAGCTATTTACTTTTAACACATCCCTTAACCTTAATATGTCCCTATGCGTCCACTTCTGGAACATTTTGTTTTCTTTCCCCGGAGGAAAATAGTTATTTCCTGACAGGGGCATTAGGGGGCTATTGTTATTTTGTCCTTCTGTACCTTTAAGTACCCCATCCCATGTTCTTAATGTTTCCATTGTAATCGGGGGTGTTCTTCTAGAGAGACCCCTAAACTTCATTGGAATCCAAATGGTCTGACTCAGGGCAACGTTACTCATATTATCTTCCAGTGATACCCACTTTTTATATGGAGCGTTGTAAACCCAATCCAAAATCCTCCTCATTACCGCTGCTGAATGATATTTTTGAAAATCTGGGAGAGATACCCCTCCCTTATCCTTAGGTCTATTCATTACCTTATAAGAAACGCGACTTCCTCTTTTGTTCCATATAAATTTCTGAATCAGGGATTTAATAATTTTAAAATAGGCCCCTGGGATATTTATCGGGAGGCTCTGAAAGACATATAGAGCCTTTGGCAGAATCATCATTTTAATTACGTTTATCCTGCCAAACCATGACAGTCTGTGTGCAGGGTAACCTTTAAGATCTTGTTTAATTTTATTTAAAAGAGGGAGATAATTATCTTGATATAAATCTGTAACTGATGTCGATAAGTATATTCCTAAGTATTTCAGGCCCTTCTCTTTCCACACAAAGGGGAAAAGAGCTCTAAGTTCTCTTCTCTCCTCTGGGGGAGAATAGACATTTAATATCTCAGTTTTCTCTCTATTGATCTTAAAGTTCGAAACATTCCCGTATTCCTCCAGCTCCTGCAGAATCCTAGGAAGGGACTGTTTGGGATTCGTTATATAGAGCATGATATCATCTGCAAATGCAGATATCTTATGCTCATTCTCTGATACTTTTATTCCCTCAATACCTTGGTTCGCTCTTATAGAAACCAAAAGAGGTTCTAAGGAGAATACAAAAAGTAAGGGAGATAGTGGACATCCCTGACGTGTACCATTATAAAGCCCAAAAGAGTTTGATAGGGTCCCATTCACCTGAATCTGAGCTGTAGGGTTAGAGTATAAGGCCTCTATCCACCGCAGCATTCTTGGGCCTAAGCCAAATTTATATAATGTCTGCAGCATGTATTCCCATTCTAACCTATCAAATGCCTTTTCCGCATCAACCGATAGGAAAAGGGAAGACTGCTTCTTCTTCTTCTTAACTTCCTGCATTAAGAGGATTGTCCTCAGTATATTGTCCCTCGCCTCCCTTCCAGGTACAAAACCTGCCTGATCTCCTTCTATGCAATCTGGCATATATTGTTTCAGCCTCTCGGCTAAAATCCTTGCATAAATTTTTACATCCTCATTAATCAGAGAAATAGGTCTAAAACTAGAGCACAATGTTGGATCTTTCCCTTCCTTTGCTAATATAGTTATAAAGGCCCCCAAAGCTTCCTTCCGTATCTCCCTTCCTTCCCCTATTGAGTTCATGTACTGATGAAAATAAGGTGTTAAAGGTCCCAAAAACTTTTTAAAATATAATGACGTGTATCCATCGGGCCCTGGACTCTTCCCATTCTTACTATCCTTAATTGCTCTCTCTATTTCCTCCTTAGAGATATCCCTATCGAGCATACCAGCATCCTCCTCTGCTATCCTCGGTAGATCTATCTTCCGGAGATATTGTTCAATTTTTTCCCTTCTCTTTTGTTTATCCTTGGGGTCCTGGTTACCATTCACCTTATACAGTAGTTGGTAGTATTCTGAGAAGGTGTTACTAATATCTCTTGTTGCATATTTCATTACTCCCTTCTTATCTTTAATTTTTGCAATATAATTAAAATTTCTTCTAGGTTTAATTACCCCTGCCAGGATTCTCCCCGGTTTATTACCAAATTCATATTGTCTTTTAGCGGACTTTAAAAAGGCCTGCCTGGTTTCCTGTTCCAATATGTCTCTCAGTGCCTCCCTTTTTCCCATAAGTTCGTCCATTATTTTATGGTCATTTAACCCTTTATGTAGCTGTTCCAACTCCTGGATTTCCTGTAAGATCAGTGATTTTCGCATTGACCTTATTTTCCTCCTCTTAGCTGCTTCTGCTATCAATCTCCCTCTCATATATACCTTATGGGTCTCCCACAACAAAGTTGGTGTAATATTCTCTACATTATTTTCTTTAAAAAATAAGTTCATATCTCTTTCCAAAGCTTCAAATATTTTATGATCATGCAGGAGGGATTCATCCAACCTCCATACTCTTTGCCTGATCGGTATATCCTCTAAGTCCAGAACAGCCATAACGGGGGCATGATCTGAGAGGGTTATTGATTTTACTTCTACTTCCTTTAACCCCTCCAGAAGCTGATGGTCTAAGAGGATATAATCGATTCTTGAATAAGAGTGATGTACCTGGGAATAATAGGTAAAATCCTTTCCCCCTGGATGCGCAATTCTCCACACCTCCACTAGTTTCTGTCGATGTAATTTTTGTTTAATTATCTTTAGGTATTTACCTTCTGAGCGTAGGGATGGGGGTTGGGCATCCAGGGTTGCCGGGGGTGCGATTTTGTGTCATTTTGGACTCATTTTGGGATAAAAGGGCCGGGGGTGCGATTTTGTGTCATTTTGGACCCATGTTGGGATAAAAGGGCCGGGGGTGCGATTTTGGTCATTTTGGACCCATTTTTGGATAAAAGGGCCGGGGTGCAATTTTGGTCTTTTTGGACTCATTTTGGGATAAAAGGGCCGGGGGTGCGATTTTGGTCATTTTGGACTCATTTTGGGATAAAAGAGCCGGGAGTGCGATTTTATGTCATTTTGGACCCATTTTGGGACAAAAGGGCCCGGGGGTGCGATTTTGGTCATTTTGGACCCATTTCAGAGTAAAAGGGCCGTGGGTGTGATTTTGGTCATTTTGGACTCATTTTGGGATAAAAGGGCCGGGGGTGCAATTTTGTTCATTTTGGACTCATTTAGGGGTAAAAGGGCTGGGGTTCGATTTTCTGTCAGTTTGGACTCATTTTGGGATAAAAGGGTCGGGGGTGCGATTTTAGTCATTTTGTACCCATTTCAGGGTAAAAGGGCCGGGGGTGTGATTTTGGTAATTTTGGAGTCATTTTGAGATAAAGGGGCCGGGGGTGCAATTTTGGTAATTTTGGACTCATTTTGGGATAAGAGGGCCGGGGGTGCGATTTTGTGTCATTTTGGACTCATTTTGGGATAAAAGGGCCAGGGGTGCGATTTTGTGTCATTTTATACTCATTTCTGGATAAAAGGGCTGAGGGAGCGATTTTGGCCATTTTGGACTCATTTTGGGATAAAAGGGCCGGGGGTGCGATTTTGGTCATTTTGGACTCATTTTGGGATAAAAGGGCCGGGGTGCGATTTTGTGTCATTTTGGACCAATTTTGGGATAAAAGGGCCGGGGGTGCGATTTTGTGTCATTTTGGACCATTTTGGGATAAAAGGGCCGGGGGTGCGATTTTGGTCATTTTGGACCCATTTCAGGGTAAAAGGGCCGGGGGTGTGAATTTGTGTCATTTTGGACCCATTTTGGCATTAAAAGGGCCGGGGGTGCGATTTTGGTAATTTTGGACTCATTTTGGAATAAAAGGGCCGTGGGTGTGATTTTGATAATTTTGGACTCATTTTGGGATAAAAGGGCCAGGGGTGCGATTTTGGTCATTTTGGACTCATTTTGGGATAAAAGGGCCGGGTGTGCGATTTTAGTCATTTTGGACCCATTTTTGGATAAAAGGGCCGGGGGTGCATTTTGGTCATTTTGAAATCATTTTGGAATAAAAGGGTCGGGGGTGCGATTTTGGTCATTTTGGACCCATTTCAGAGTAAAAGGGCCATGGGTGTGATTTTGGTCATTTTGGACTCATTTTGGGATAAAAGGGCCGGGGGTGCAATTTTGGTCATTTTGGACTCATTTAGGGGTAAAAGGGCCGGGAGTGTGAATTTGTGTCATTTTGGACCCATTTTGGCATAAAAGGGCCGAGGGTGCAATTTTGGTCATTTTGGACTCATTTTGGAATAAAAGGGCCGGGGGTGTGAATTTGTGTCATTTTGGACCCATTTTGGCATAAAAGGGCCGGGGGTGCGATTTTATGTCATTTTGGGCCCATTTTTTGGATAAAAGGGCCGGAGGTGCGATTTTGTGTCATTTTGGACCTATTTTGGGATAAAAGGGCCGGGGGTGCGATTTTGGTCATTTTGGACTCATTTTGGGATAAAAGGGCCGGGGGTGCAATTTTGGTCATTTTGGACTCATTTTGGGATAAAAGGGCCAGGGGTGCGATTTTGGTCATTTTGGACCCATTTCAGGGTAAAAGGGCCGGGGGTGTGAATTTGTGTCATTTTGGACCCATTTGGCATAAAAGGGCCGGGGGTGCAATTTTGGTCATTTTGGACTCATTTTGGGATAAAAGGGGCGGGGGTGCGATTTTATGTCATTTTGGACCCATTTTGGCATAAAAGGGCCGGGGGTGCAATTTTGGTCATTTTGGAGTCATTTTGAGATAAAAGGGCCGGGGGTGTGATTTTATGTCATTTTGGACCCATTTTGGCATAAAAGGGCCGGGGGTGCAATTTTGGTCATTTTGGAGTCATTTTGAGATAAAAGGGCCGGGGGTGCGATTTTATATCATTTTGGACCCATTTTGGGATAAAAGGGCCGGGGGTGCAATTTTGGTCATTTTGGACCCATTTCAGGGTAAAAGGGCCGGGGGTGCGATTTTCTGTCATTTTGGACTCATTATGGGATAAAAGGGCCGGGGGTGCGATTTTGTGTCATTTTGGACCGATTTTGGGAAAACAGGGCCGGGGGTGCGATTTTGTGTCATTTTGGACCCATTTTGGGATAAAAGGGCCGGGGGTGCCATTTTGGACCCATTTCAGGGTAAAAGGGCCGGGGGGTGCGATTTTCTGTCATTTTGGACTCATTATGGGATAAAAGGGCCGGGGGTGCGATTTTGTGTCATTTTGGACCAATTTTGGGATAAAAGGGCCAGGGGTGCGATTTTGGTCATTTTGGACCCATTTCAGGGTAAAAGGGCCGGGGGTGTGAATTTGTGTCATTTTGGACTCATTTTGGGATAAAAGGGCCGGGGCTGCGATTTTGTGTCATTTTGGACCCATGTTGGGATAAAAGGGCCGGGGGTGCGATTTTGGTCAATTTGGACTCATTTTGAGATAAAAGGGCCAGGGGTGCGATTTTGGTCATTTTGGACACATTTTGGGATAAAAGGGCCGGGGGTGCGATTTTGGTCATTTTGGACCCATTTCAGAGTAAAAGGGCCGTGGGTGTGATTTTGGTCATTTTGGACTCATTTTGGGATAAAAGGGCCGGGGGTGCAATTTTGGTAATTTTGGACTCATTTAGGGGTAAAAGGGCCGGGGGTGCGATTTTAGTCATTTTGGACCCATTTCAGGGTAAAAGGGCCGGGGGTGTGAATTTGTGTCATTTTGGACCCATTTTGGCATAAAAGGGCCGGGGGTGCGATTTTGTGTCATTTTGGACCCATTTTGGGATAAAAGGGCCGGGGGTGCAATTTTGGTCATTTTGGACCCATTTTTTGATAAAAGGGCCGGGGGTGCGATTTTATGTCATTTTTGAGTCATTTTGAGATAAAAGGGCTGAGGGAGCGATTTTGGTCATTTTGGACTCATTTTGGGATAAAAGGGCCGGGGGGGCGATTTTGGTCATTTTGGACTCATTTTGGGATAAAAGGGCCGGGGTGCGATTTTGTGTCATTTTGGACCTATTTTGGGATAAAAGCGCCGGGGGTGCGATTTTGGTCATTTTGGACTCATTTTAGAATAAAAGGGCCGGGGGTGCGATTTCAAGTCATTTTGGACCCATTTTGGGATAAAAGGGCCGTGGGTGCAATTTCGGTCATTTTGGACTCATTTTGGGATAAAAGGGCCGGGGGTGCGATTTTGGACATTTTGGACTCATTTTGGGATAAAAGGGCCGGGGGTGCAATTTTGGTCATTTTGGACCCATTTCAGGGTAAAAGGGCCGGGGGTGCGATTTTCTGTCATTTTGGACTCATTATGAGATAAAAGGGCCGGGGGTGCGATTTTGTGTCATTTTGGACCGATTTTGGGAAAACAGGGCCGGGGGTGCGATTTTGTGTAATTTTGGACCAATTTTGGGATAAAAGGGCCAGGGGTGCGATTTTGGTCATTTTGGACCCATTTCAGGGTAAAAGGGCCGGGGGTGTGAATTTGTGTCATTTTGGACTCATTTTGGGATAAAAGGGCCGGGGCTGCGATTTTGTGTCATTTTGGACCCATGTTGGGATAAAAGGGCCGGGGGTGCGATTTTGGTCATTTTGGACTCATTTTGAGATAAAAGGGCCGGGGGTGCGATTTTGGTCATTTTGGACTCATTTTGGGATAAAAGGGCCGGGGGTGCGATTTTGGTCATTTTGGACCCATTTCAGAGTAAAAGGGCCGTGGGTGTGATTTTGGTCATTTTGGACTCATTTTGGGATAAAAGGGCCGGGGGTGCAATTTTGGACTCATTTTGGGGTAAAAGGGCCGGGGGTGCGATTTTCTGTCATTTTGGACTCATTCTGGGATAAAATGGCTGGGGGTGCGATTTTGTGTCATTTTGGACCCATGTTGGGATAAAAGGGCCGGGGATGCAATTTTGGTCATTTTGGACTTATTTTGGAATAAAAGGGCCGGGGGTGCGATTTTGGTCATTTTGGACCCATTTTGGGATAAAAGGGCCGGGGGTGCAATTTTGGTCATTTTGGACTCATTTAGGGGTGAAAGGGCCGGGGGTGCAATTTTGGTCATTTTGGACTCATTTAGGGGTAAAAGGGCCGGGGGTGCGATTTTCTGTCAGTTTGGACTCATTTTGGGATAAAAGGGTCGGGGGTGCGATTTTAGTCATTTTGGACACATTTCAGGGTAAAAGGGCCGGGGGTGTGAATTTGTGTCATTTTGGACCCATTTTGGCATAAAAGGGCTGTGGGTGTGATTTTGGTCATTTTGGACTCATTTTGGGATAAAAGGGCCGGGGGTGCGATTTTGTGTCATTTTGGACCAATTTTGGGATAAAAGGGCCGGGGGTGCGATTTTGTGTCATTTTGGACCTATTTTGGGATAAAAGCGCTGGGGGTGCGATTTTGGTCATTTTGGACTCATTTTAGAATAAAAGGGCCGGGGGTGCGATTTTATGTCATTTTGGACCCATTTTGGGATAAAAGGGCCGGGGGTGCAATTTTGGTCATTTTGGACTCATTTAGGGGTGAAAGGGCCAGGGGTGCGATTTTCTGTCATTTTGGACTCATTCTGGGATAAAAGGGCCGGGGATGCAATTTTGGTCATTTTGGACTTATTTTGGAATAAAAGGGCCGGGGGTGCGATTTTGGTCATTTTGGACCCATTTTGGGATAAAAGGGCCGGGGGTGCAATTTTGGTCATTTTGGACTCATTTAGGGGTGAAAGGGCCGGGGGTGCGATTTTCTGTCATTTTGGACTCATTCTGGGATAAAAGGGCCGGGGGTGCGATTTTGTGTCATTTTGGACCTATGTTGGGATAAAAGGGCCGGGGATGCAATTTTGGTCATTTTGGACTTATTTTGGAATAAAAGGGCCGGGGGTGCGATTTTGGTCATTTTGGACCCATTTTTTGATAAAAGGGCCGGGGGTGCAATTTTGATCATTTTGGACTCATTTTGGGATAAAAGGGCCAGGGGTGTGAATTTGTGTCATTTTGGACCCATTTCAGGGTAAAAGGGCCGGGGGTGTGAATTTGTTTCATTTTGGACCCATTTTGGCATAAAAGGGCCAGGGGTGCGATTTTGGTCATTTTGGACCCATTTCAGGGTAAAAGGGCCAGGGGTGTGAATTTGTGTCATTTTGGACCCATTTTGGCATAAAAGGGCCAGGGGTGCGATTTTGTGTCATTTTGGACTCATTTGGGGATAAAAGGGCCGGGGGTGCGATTTTCCGTCATTTTGGACTCATTTCGGGATAAAAGGGCCGGGGGTGCGATTTTGTGTCATTTTGGACTCATTCTGGGATAAAAGGGCCGGGGATGCAATTTTGGTCATTTTGAACTTATTTTGGAATAAAAGGGCCGGGGGTGCGATTTTGGTCATTTTGGACCCATTTTGGGATAAAAGGGCCGGGGGTGCAATTTTGGTCATTTTGGACTCATTTAGGGGTGAAAGGGCCGGGGGTGCGATTTTCTGTCATTTTGGACTCATTCTGGGATAAAAGGGCCGGGGGTGCGATTTTGTGTCATTTTGGACCTATGTTGGGATAAAAGGGCCGGGGATGCAATTTTGGTCATTTTGGACTTATTTTGGAATAAAAGGGCCGGGGGTGCGATTTTGGTCATTTTGGACCCATTTTTTGATAAAAGGGCCGGGGGTGCAATTTTGATCATTTTGGACTCATTTTGGGATAAAAGGGCCAGGGGTGTGAATTTGTGTCATTTTGGACCCATTTCAGGGTAAAAGGGCCGGGGGTGTGAATTTGTTTCATTTTGGACCCATTTTGGCATAAAAGGGCCAGGGGTGCGATTTTGGTCATTTTGGACCCATTTCAGGGTAAAAGGGCCAGGGGTGTGAATTTGTGTCATTTTGGACCCATTTTGGCATAAAAGGGCCAGGGGTGCGATTTTGTGTCATTTTGGACTCATTTGGGGATAAAAGGGCCGGGGGTGCGATTTTCCGTCATTTTGGACTCATTTCGGGATAAAAGGGCCGGGGGTGCGATTTTGTGTCATTTTGGACCAATTTTGGGATAAATGGGCCGGGGGTGCGATTTTGTGTCACATTTTGGACCCATTTTGGGATAAAAGGGCCGTGGGTGTGATTTTGGTCATTTTGGACTCATTTCGGGATGAAAGGGCCGGGGGTGCGATTTTGGTCATTTTGGACCCATTTTTGGATAAAAGGCCGGGGGTGCAATTTTTGGTGATTTTGGACTCATTTTGGGATAAAAGGGCCAGGGGTGCGATTTTGGTCATTTTGGACCCATTTCAGGGTAAAAGGGCCGCGGGTGTGAATTTGTGTCATTTTGGACCCATTTTGGCATAAAAGGGCCGGGGGTGCGATTTTGTGTCATTTTGGACCCATTTTGGGATAAAAGGGCCGGGGGTGCAATTTTGGTCATTTTGGACCCATTTTTTGATAAAAGGGCCGGGGGTGTGATTTTATGTCATTTTGGAGTCATTTTGAGATAAAAAGGCTGAGGGAGCGATTTTGGTCATTTTGGACTCATTTTGGGATAAAAGGGCAGGGGGGGGGGCGATTTTGGTCATTTTGGACTCATTTTGGGATAAAAGGGCCGGGGTGCGATTTTGTGTCATTTTGGACCTATTTTGGGATAAAAGGGCCGGGGGTGCAATTTTGGTCATTTTGGACTCATTTTGGGATAAAAGGGCCGGGGGTGCGATTTTGGACATTTTGGACTCATTTTGGGATAAAAGGGCCGGGGGTGCAATTTTAGTCATTTTGGACACATTTCAGGGTAAAGGGGCCGGGGTGTGAATTTTTGTAATTTTGTACCCATTTTGGCATAAAAGGGCCAGGGGTGCGATTTTGTGTCATTTTGGTGTTTAAATATTGTTTATTTCGTTTTCCACATTTACAAAAAGAACAGTACAAAATATTCCTCATACATACTTAAGGGTAAAAGGGTCCGGGGTGCGATTTTGTGTCATTTTGGACCCATTTTGGGATAAAAGGGCCGGGGGTGCGATTTTGGTCATTTTGGAACCATTTAAGTGTAAAAGGGCCGGGGGTGCGATTTTGTATCAATTTGGACCCATTTTGGGATAAAACGGCCAGGGGTGCGATTTTGTGTCATTTTATACCGATTTTGGGATAAAAGGGCCGGGGGTGCGATTTTCTGTCTTTTTGGACTCATTTTGGGATAAAAGGGCCGGGGGTGCGATTGTGTCATTTTGGACCCATTTCAGGATAAAAGGGCCGGGGGTGCGATTTTATATTATTTTGGACCCATTTTGTTATAAAAGGGCCGTGGGTGCGATTTTGTGTCATTTTGGACCCATTTCGGGATAAAAGGGTCGGGGTCGCAATTGTTTGTCATTTTTTACCCATTTCGAGATAAAAGGGCCTGGGTTACAATTTTGGTCATTTTGGACCCATTTCAGGGTAAAAAGATCGGAGGTGCGATTTTGTGTCATTTTGGACCCAATTCGGGATAAAAGGGCCTGGGGTGCGATTTTGTGTCATTTTGGACCCATTTTAGGATAATAGGACCGGGGGTGCGATTTTGGTCATTTTGGACTCATTTTGGGATAAAAGGGCCGGGGGTGCGATTTTATGTCATTTTGGACCCATTTTGGGATAAAAGGGCCAAGGGTGCGATTTTGGTCATTTTGGACTCATTTTGGGATAAAAGGGCCGGGGGTGCGATTTTATGTAATTTTGCATCCATTTTGGGATAAAAGGGCCGAGGGTGCGATTTTGGTCATTTTGGACCCATTTCAGGGTAAAAGGGCCGGGGGTGTGAATTTGTGTCATTTTGGACCCATTTCAGGGTAAAAGGGCCGGGGGTGTGAATTTGTGTCATTTTGGACCCATTTTGGCATAAAAGGGCCAGGGGTGCGATTTTGTGTAATTTTGGACTCATTTGGGAATAAAAGGGCCGGGGGTGCGATTTTCTGTCATTTTGGACTCATTTTGGGATAAAAGGGCTGAGGGTGCGATTTTGGTCATTTTGGACCCATTTTGGGATAAAAGGGCCGGGGGTGCGATTTTGGTCATTTTGGACTCATTTTGGGATAAAAGGGCCGGGGGTGCAATTTTAGTCATTTTGGACACATTTCAGGGTAAAAGGGCCGGGGTGTGAATTTTTGTAATTTTGTACCCATTTTGGCATAAAAGGGCCAGGGGTGCGATTTTGTGTCATTTTGGTGTTTAAATATTGTTTATTTCGTTTTCCACATTTACAAAAAGAACAGTACAAAATATTCCTCATACATACTTTTAAAAATCACTTTGACTAACATTCATGTTATTTCAGAGTTTTCAACATTCACATAAAAACAAACAGTCAAAAAAAAGTACACATTGGGTGCCCGACCGGATCGATCTTAAATATCCCAAGAGGGAAGAAGAAGAAGAAGAGAGAGAGAGGGAGAAAAAAAAAAAAAATAAAAAAAAAAATAAAGCACACCCCCTCCCCCTCTCTTCATGTGTTTAAAATTATCCTTTTGTGATTTTATCTTACCCATATTTATTACCCCCCCCACGTGACGCTTTTTCTTAATTCCAATTTGTGGTTTGTGTAAGGTGGGGATTCCTCTCCTTCCATCCCCACTCCCTTCTACAAAACAAAAAAAAAAAAAAAAAAAAAATTAAAAAAATAAAAAAAAGGGGATAAAAGACAAACAACACACCAAACCAAAAAAAAAAAAAAACCCCAGACAAACCCCCTAAAGGGCCCCAGAACAAGGGGGTCCCCCATCTCCTCCCCCACACACAAAAAAAAAAAAAAAAAAAAACCAAGGGGGGGAAAGGGATCCTTTCCCCTTCTCCTCCCTTCCTCCCTCCCCTCCTCCTCCCTCCTTTATAAAAAATAAATAAAAAATTTATAAGGGGTTATGAAGTATATGCATCCTATCTCCCTCCCCTAGACGCCCTCTCCATCCCCCATAATTCCAAGATATATTGAGGATTTTCTAAATTCCATCCAGTTCCTCCAAGTCGCCTGGAATCTAATTTCGGCTCCCCGTTGAAGGTGTATTAGTTCTTCCATAATCCTCAATCTATCTATTTCCCTAAACCAATCTCTTATCCCTGGTGTTTCCTTTACTTTCCAGTATCTCGGGATCAGTACTTTCGCTGCGTTTAGCAAAAATGGAGTTAATGCTCTTCTATATTTTTCCCTAGGGCCCTCGGCCGCGTGAAACAAACATTTCCAGGGATCCAATTCTATTTCCTTCCCATCGATCTCTTTAATTAAACCCACCACCTTTTCCCAGTATAACTGGATTGCACTGCATTGCCACCATATATGGGCGTGGGTTCCCTCCCTCCCACACTCTCTCCAACAGAGGGGTGATAAGTCTTTGTTAATCTTATGCATTTTCGATGGAACATAATACCATCTAACCAATAATTTATAGTTCATTTCTTGGATCTTCGTATCTATTGAAGTGGAGTGGGTATAGTCTATAACTTTCCCTTTCAGTTTTTCTGGGATTGATTGATTCAATTCCCCTTCCCACCTCCCTAAAGCAGGTATCGCCTCATCCTCCATTAAAGATATTAAGGTCCTATATATCTTAGAGATCCCCTGTCTGCCCACTCCTCCTCGGTCAATCAATTTCTCCCAAGGGTTTAAATTGTCACCAGAGCGGAGAGGTTTTGGAAGGGACTCAACAAAATGTTGGAGTTGTCTGTATCTCCATCCATCCCATGGTGTTCTTCCATATTTCTCTCGTATCTCCTCTAATGAGCATAAGCTATTTACTTTTAACACATCCCTTAACCTTAATATGTCCCTATGCGTCCACTTCTGGAACATTTTGTTTTCTTTCCCCGGAGGAAAATAGTTATTTCCTGACAGGGGCATTAGGGGGCTATTGTTATTTTGTCCTTCTGTACCTTTAAGTACCCCATCCCATGTTCTTAATGTTTCCATTGTAATCGGGGGTGTTCTTCTAGAGAGACCCCTAAACTTCATTGGAATCCAAATGGTCTGACTCAGGGCAACGTTACTCATATTATCTTCCAGTGATACCCACTTTTTATATGGAGCGTTGTAAACCCAATCCAAAATCCTCCTCATTACCGCTGCTGAATGATATTTTTGAAAATCTGGGAGAGATACCCCTCCCTTATCCTTAGGTCTATTCATTACCTTATAAGAAACGCGACTTCCTCTTTTGTTCCATATAAATTTCTGAATCAGGGATTTAATAATTTTAAAATAGGCCCCTGGGATATTTATCGGGAGGCTCTGAAAGACATATAGAGCCTTTGGCAGAATCATCATTTTAATTACGTTTATCCTGCCAAACCATGACAGTCTGTGTGCAGGGTAACCTTTAAGATCTTGTTTAATTTTATTTAAAAGAGGGAGATAATTATCTTGATATAAATCTGTAACTGATGTCGATAAGTATATTCCTAAGTATTTCAGGCCCTTCTCTTTCCACACAAAGGGGAAAAGAGCTCTAAGTTCTCTTCTCTCCTCTGGGGGAGAATAGACATTTAATATCTCAGTTTTCTCTCTATTGATCTTAAAGTTCGAAACATTCCCGTATTCCTCCAGCTCCTGCAGAATCCTAGGAAGGGACTGTTTGGGATTCGTTATATAGAGCATGATATCATCTGCAAATGCAGATATCTTATGCTCATTCTCTGATACTTTTATTCCCTCAATACCTTGGTTCGCTCTTATAGAAACCAAAAGAGGTTCTAAGGAGAATACAAAAAGTAAGGGAGATAGTGGACATCCCTGACGTGTACCATTATAAAGCCCAAAAGAGTTTGATAGGGTCCCATTCACCTGAATCTGAGCTGTAGGGTTAGAGTATAAGGCCTCTATCCACCGCAGCATTCTTGGGCCTAAGCCAAATTTATATAATGTCTGCAGCATGTATTCCCATTCTAACCTATCAAATGCCTTTTCCGCATCAACCGATAGGAAAAGGGAAGACTGCTTCTTCTTCTTCTTAACTTCCTGCATTAAGAGGATTGTCCTCAGTATATTGTCCCTCGCCTCCCTTCCAGGTACAAAACCTGCCTGATCTCCTTCTATGCAATCTGGCATATATTGTTTCAGCCTCTCGGCTAAAATCCTTGCATAAATTTTTACATCCTCATTAATCAGAGAAATAGGTCTAAAACTAGAGCACAATGTTGGATCTTTCCCTTCCTTTGCTAATATAGTTATAAAGGCCCCCAAAGCTTCCTTCCGTATCTCCCTTCCTTCCCCTATTGAGTTCATGTACTGATGAAAATAAGGTGTTAAAGGTCCCAAAAACTTTTTAAAATATAATGACGTGTATCCATCGGGCCCTGGACTCTTCCCATTCTTACTATCCTTAATTGCTCTCTCTATTTCCTCCTTAGAGATATCCCTATCGAGCATACCAGCATCCTCCTCTGCTATCCTCGGTAGATCTATCTTCCGGAGATATTGTTCAATTTTTTCCCTTCTCTTTTGTTTATCCTTGGGGTCCTGGTTACCATTCACCTTATACAGTAGTTGGTAGTATTCTGAGAAGGTGTTACTAATATCTCTTGTTGCATATTTCATTACTCCCTTCTTATCTTTAATTTTTGCAATATAATTAAAATTTCTTCTAGGTTTAATTACCCCTGCCAGGATTCTCCCCGGTTTATTACCAAATTCATATTGTCTTTTAGCGGACTTTAAAAAGGCCTGCCTGGTTTCCTGTTCCAATATGTCTCTCAGTGCCTCCCTTTTTCCCATAAGTTCGTCCATTATTTTATGGTCATTTAACCCTTTATGTAGCTGTTCCAACTCCTGGATTTCCTGTAAGATCAGTGATTTTCGCATTGACCTTATTTTCCTCCTCTTAGCTGCTTCTGCTATCAATCTCCCTCTCATATATACCTTATGGGTCTCCCACAACAAAGTTGGTGTAATATTCTCTACATTATTTTCTTTAAAAAATAAGTTCATATCTCTTTCCAAAGCTTCAAATATTTTATGATCATGCAGGAGGGATTCATCCAACCTCCATACTCTTTGCCTGATCGGTATATCCTCTAAGTCCAGAACAGCCATAACGGGGGCATGATCTGAGAGGGTTATTGATTTTACTTCTACTTCCTTTAACCCCTCCAGAAGCTGATGGTCTAAGAGGATATAATCGATTCTTGAATAAGAGTGATGTACCTGGGAATAATAGGTAAAATCCTTTCCCCCTGGATGCGCAATTCTCCACACCTCCACTAGTTTCTGTCGATGTAATTTTTGTTTAATTATCTTTAGGTATTTACCTTCTGAGCGTAGGGATGGGGGTTGGGCATCCAGGGTTGCCGGGGGTGCGATTTTGTGTCATTTTGGACTCATTTTGGGATAAAAGGGCCGGGGGTGCGATTTTGTGTCATTTTGGACCCATGTTGGGATAAAAGGGCCGGGGGTGCGATTTTGGTCATTTTGGACCCATTTTTGGATAAAAGGGCCGGGGTGCAATTTTGGTCTTTTTGGACTCATTTTGGGATAAAAGGGCCGGGGGTGCGATTTTGGTCATTTTGGACTCATTTTGGGATAAAAGAGCCGGGAGTGCGATTTTATGTCATTTTGGACCCATTTTGGGACAAAAGGGCCCGGGGGTGCGATTTTGGTCATTTTGGACCCATTTCAGAGTAAAAGGGCCGTGGGTGTGATTTTGGTCATTTTGGACTCATTTTGGGATAAAAGGGCCGGGGGTGCAATTTTGTTCATTTTGGACTCATTTAGGGGTAAAAGGGCTGGGGTTCGATTTTCTGTCAGTTTGGACTCATTTTGGGATAAAAGGGTCGGGGGTGCGATTTTAGTCATTTTGTACCCATTTCAGGGTAAAAGGGCCGGGGGTGTGATTTTGGTAATTTTGGAGTCATTTTGAGATAAAGGGGCCGGGGGTGCAATTTTGGTAATTTTGGACTCATTTTGGGATAAGAGGGCCGGGGGTGCGATTTTGTGTCATTTTGGACTCATTTTGGGATAAAAGGGCCAGGGGTGCGATTTTGTGTCATTTTATACTCATTTCTGGATAAAAGGGCTGAGGGAGCGATTTTGGCCATTTTGGACTCATTTTGGGATAAAAGGGCCGGGGGTGCGATTTTGGTCATTTTGGACTCATTTTGGGATAAAAGGGCCGGGGTGCGATTTTGTGTCATTTTGGACCAATTTTGGGATAAAAGGGCCGGGGGTGCGATTTTGTGTCATTTTGGACCATTTTGGGATAAAAGGGCCGGGGGTGCGATTTTGGTCATTTTGGACCCATTTCAGGGTAAAAGGGCCGGGGGTGTGAATTTGTGTCATTTTGGACCCATTTTGGCATTAAAAGGGCCGGGGGTGCGATTTTGGTAATTTTGGACTCATTTTGGAATAAAAGGGCCGTGGGTGTGATTTTGATAATTTTGGACTCATTTTGGGATAAAAGGGCCAGGGGTGCGATTTTGGTCATTTTGGACTCATTTTGGGATAAAAGGGCCGGGTGTGCGATTTTAGTCATTTTGGACCCATTTTTGGATAAAAGGGCCGGGGGTGCATTTTGGTCATTTTGAAATCATTTTGGAATAAAAGGGTCGGGGGTGCGATTTTGGTCATTTTGGACCCATTTCAGAGTAAAAGGGCCATGGGTGTGATTTTGTCATTTTGGACTCATTTTGGGATAAAAGGGCCGGGGGTGCAATTTTGGTCATTTAGGACTCATTTAGGGGTAAAAGGGCCGGGAGTGTGAATTTGTGTCATTTTGGACCCATTTTGGCATAAAAGGGCCGAGGGTGCAATTTTGGTCATTTTGGACTCATTTTGGAATAAAAGGGCCGGGGGTGTGAATTTGTGTCATTTTGGACCCATTTTGGCATAAAAGGGCCGGGGGTGCGATTTTATGTCATTTTGGGCCCATTTTTTGGATAAAAGGGCCGGAGGTGCGATTTTGTGTCATTTTGGACCTATTTTGGGATAAAAGGGCCGGGGGTGCGATTTTGGTCATTTTGGACTCATTTTGGGATAAAAGGGCCGGGGGTGCAATTTTGGTCATTTTGGACTCATTTTGGGATAAAAGGGCCAGGGTGCGATTTTGGTCATTTTGGACCCATTTCAGGGTAAAAGGGCCGGGGGTGTGAATTTGTGTCATTTTGGACCCATTTGGCATAAAAGGGCCGGGGGTGCAATTTTGGTCATTTTGGACTCATTTTGGGATAAAAGGGGCGGGGGTGCGATTTTATGTCATTTTGGACCCATTTTGGCATAAAAGGGCCGGGGGTGCAATTTTGGTCATTTTGGAGTCATTTTGAGATAAAAGGGCCGGGGGTGTGATTTTATGTCATTTTGGACCCATTTTGGCATAAAAGGGCCGGGGGTGCAATTTTGGTCATTTTGGAGTCATTTTGAGATAAAAGGGCCGGGGGTGCGATTTTATATCATTTTGGACCCATTTTGGGATAAAAGGGCCGGGGGTGCAATTTTGGTCATTTTGGACCCATTTCAGGGTAAAAGGGCCGGGGGTGCGATTTTCTGTCATTTTGGACTCATTATGGGATAAAAGGGCCGGGGGTGCGATTTTGTGTCATTTTGGACCGATTTTGGGAAAACAGGGCCGGGGGTGCGATTTTGTGTCATTTTGGACCCATTTTGGGATAAAAGGGCCGGGGGTGCCATTTTGGACCCATTTCAGGGTAAAAGGGCCGGGGGTGCGATTTTCTGTCATTTTGGACTCATTATGGGATAAAAGGGCCGGGGGTGCGATTTTGTGTCATTTTGGACCAATTTTGGGATAAAAGGGCCAGGGGTGCGATTTTGGTCATTTTGGACCCATTTCAGGGTAAAAGGGCCGGGGGTGTGAATTTGTGTCATTTTGGACTCATTTTGGGATAAAAGGGCCGGGGCTGCGATTTTGTGTCATTTTGGACCCATGTTGGGATAAAAGGGCCGGGGGTGCGATTTTGGTCAATTTGGACTCATTTTGAGATAAAAGGGCCAGGGGTGCGATTTTGGTCATTTTGGACACATTTTGGGATAAAAGGGCCGGGGGTGCGATTTTGGTCATTTTGGACCCATTTCAGAGTAAAAGGGCCGTGGGTGTGATTTTGGTCATTTTGGACTCATTTTGGGATAAAAGGGCCGGGGGTGCAATTTTGGTAATTTTGGACTCATTTAGGGGTAAAAGGGCCGGGGGTGCGATTTTAGTCATTTTGGACCCATTTCAGGGTAAAAGGGCCGGGGGTGTGAATTTGTGTCATTTTGGACCCATTTTGGCATAAAAGGGCCGGGGGTGCGATTTTGTGTCATTTTGGACCCATTTTGGGATAAAAGGGGCCGGGGGTGCAATTTTGGTCATTTTGGACCCATTTTTTGATAAAA
The DNA here is from genome assembly GCF_037356315.1 of Lithobates pipiens. Lineage (NCBI taxonomy): Eukaryota > Metazoa > Chordata > Amphibia > Anura > Ranidae > Lithobates > Lithobates pipiens. The sequence continues at coordinate 56,217,731 of NW_027507686.1, forward strand.
GGGCCGGGGGTGCGATTTTATGTCATTTTTGAGTCATTTTGAGATAAAAGGGCTGAGGGAGCGATTTTGGTCATTTTGGACTCATTTTGGGATAAAAGGGCCGGGGGGGGCGATTTTGGTCATTTTGGACTCATTTTGGGATAAAAGGGCCGGGGTGCGATTTTGTGTCATTTTGGACCTATTTTGGGATAAAAGCGCCGGGGGTGCGATTTTGGTCATTTTGGACTCATTTTAGAATAAAAGGGCCGGGGGTGCGATTTCAAGTCATTTTGGACCCATTTTGGGATAAAAGGGCCGTGGGTGCAATTTCGGTCATTTTGGACTCATTTTGGGATAAAAGGGCCGGGGGTGCGATTTTGGACATTTTGGACTCATTTTGGGATAAAAGGGCCGGGGGTGCAATTTTGGTCATTTTGGACCCATTTCAGGGTAAAAGGGCCGGGGGTGCGATTTTCTGTCATTTTGGACTCATTATGAGATAAAAGGGCCGGGGGTGCGATTTTGTGTCATTTTGGACCGATTTTGGGAAAACAGGGCCGGGGGTGCGATTTTGTGTAATTTTGGACCAATTTTGGGATAAAAGGGCCAGGGGTGCGATTTTGGTCATTTTGGACCCATTTCAGGGTAAAAGGGCCGGGGGTGTGAATTTGTGTCATTTTGGACTCATTTTGGGATAAAAGGGCCGGGGCTGCGATTTTGTGTCATTTTGGACCCATGTTGGGATAAAAGGGCCGGGGGTGCGATTTTGGTCATTTTGGACTCATTTTGAGATAAAAGGGCCGGGGGTGCGATTTTGGTCATTTTGGACTCATTTTGGGATAAAAGGGCCGGGGGTGCGATTTTGGTCATTTTGGACCCATTTCAGAGTAAAAGGGCCGTGGGTGTGATTTTGGTCATTTTGGACTCATTTTGGGATAAAAGGGCCGGGGGTGCAATTTTGGACTCATTTTGGGGTAAAAGGGCCGGGGGTGCGATTTTCTGTCATTTTGGACTCATTCTGGGATAAAATGGCTGGGGGTGCGATTTTGTGTCATTTTGGACCCATGTTGGGATAAAAGGGCCGGGGATGCAATTTTGGTCATTTTGGACTTATTTTGGAATAAAAGGGCCGGGGGTGCGATTTTGGTCATTTTGGACCCATTTTGGGATAAAAGGGCCGGGGGTGCAATTTTGGTCATTTTGGACTCATTTAGGGGTGAAAGGGCCGGGGGTGCAATTTTGGTCATTTTGGACTCATTTAGGGGTAAAAGGGCCGGGGGTGCGATTTTCTGTCAGTTTGGACTCATTTTGGGATAAAAGGGTCGGGGGTGCGATTTTAGTCATTTTGGACACATTTCAGGGTAAAAGGGCCGGGGGTGTGAATTTGTGTCATTTTGGACCCATTTTGGCATAAAAGGGCTGTGGGTGTGATTTTGGTCATTTTGGACTCATTTTGGGATAAAAGGGCCGGGGGTGCGATTTTGTGTCATTTTGGACCAATTTTGGGATAAAAGGGCCGGGGGTGCGATTTTGTGTCATTTTGGACCTATTTTGGGATAAAAGCGCTGGGGGTGCGATTTTGGTCATTTTGGACTCATTTTAGAATAAAAGGGCCGGGGGTGCGATTTTATGTCATTTTGGACCCATTTTGGGATAAAAGGGCCGGGGGTGCAATTTTGGTCATTTTGGACTCATTTAGGGGTGAAAGGGCCAGGGGTGCGATTTTCTGTCATTTTGGACTCATTCTGGGATAAAAGGGCCGGGGATGCAATTTTGGTCATTTTGGACTTATTTTGGAATAAAAGGGCCGGGGGTGCGATTTTGGTCATTTTGGACCCATTTTGGGATAAAAGGGCCGGGGGTGCAATTTTGGTCATTTTGGACTCATTTAGGGGTGAAAGGGCCGGGGGTGCGATTTTCTGTCATTTTGGACTCATTCTGGGATAAAAGGGCCGGGGGTGCGATTTTGTGTCATTTTGGACCTATGTTGGGATAAAAGGGCCGGGGATGCAATTTTGGTCATTTTGGACTTATTTTGGAATAAAAGGGCCGGGGGTGCGATTTTGGTCATTTTGGACCCATTTTTTGATAAAAGGGCCGGGGGTGCAATTTTGATCATTTTGGACTCATTTTGGGATAAAAGGGCCAGGGGTGTGAATTTGTGTCATTTTGGACCCATTTCAGGGTAAAAGGGCCGGGGGTGTGAATTTGTTTCATTTTGGACCCATTTTGGCATAAAAGGGCCAGGGGTGCGATTTTGGTCATTTTGGACCCATTTCAGGGTAAAAGGGCCAGGGGTGTGAATTTGTGTCATTTTGGACCCATTTTGGCATAAAAGGGCCAGGGGTGCGATTTTGTGTCATTTTGGACTCATTTGGGGATAAAAGGGCCGGGGGTGCGATTTTCCGTCATTTTGGACTCATTTCGGGATAAAAGGGCCGGGGGTGCGATTTTGTGTCATTTTGGACTCATTCTGGGATAAAAGGGCCGGGGATGCAATTTTGGTCATTTTGAACTTATTTTGGAATAAAAGGGCCGGGGTGCGATTTTGGTCATTTTGGACCCATTTTGGGATAAAAGGGCCGGGGGTGCAATTTTGGTCATTTTGGACTCATTTAGGGGTGAAAGGGCCGGGGGTGCGATTTTCTGTCATTTTGGACTCATTCTGGGATAAAAGGGCCGGGGGTGCGATTTTGTGTCATTTTGGACCTATGTTGGGATAAAAGGGCCGGGGATGCAATTTTGGTCATTTTGGACTTATTTTGGAATAAAAGGGCCGGGGGTGCGATTTTGGTCATTTTGGACCCATTTTTTGATAAAAGGGCCGGGGGTGCAATTTTGATCATTTTGGACTCATTTTGGGATAAAAGGGCCAGGGGTGTGAATTTGTGTCATTTTGGACCCATTTCAGGGTAAAAGGGCCGGGGGTGTGAATTTGTTTCATTTTGGACCCATTTTGGCATAAAAGGGCCAGGGGTGCGATTTTGGTCATTTTGGACCCATTTCAGGGTAAAAGGGCCAGGGGTGTGAATTTGTGTCATTTTGGACCCATTTTGGCATAAAAGGGCCAGGGGTGCGATTTTGTGTCATTTTGGACTCATTTGGGGATAAAAGGGCCGGGGGTGCGATTTTTCCGTCATTTTGACTCATTTCGGGATAAAAGGGCCGGGGGTGCGATTTTGTGTCATTTTGGACCAATTTGGGATAAATGGGCCGGGGGTGCGATTTTGTGTCACATTTTGGACCCATTTTGGGATAAAATGGGCCGTGGGTGTGATTTTGGTCATTTTGGACTCATTTCGGGATGAAAGGGCCGGGGGTGCGATTTTGGTCATTTTGGACCCATTTTTGGATAAAAGGCCGGGGGTGCAATTTTTGGTGATTTTGGACTCATTTGGGATAAAAGGGCCAGGGGTGCGATTTTGGTCATTTTGGACCCATTTCAGGGTAAAAGGGCCGCGGGTGTGAATTTGTGTCATTTTGGACCCATTTTGGCATAAAAGGGCCGGGGGTGCGATTTTGTGTCATTTTGGACACATTTGGGATAAAGGGCCGGGGGTGCAATTTTGGTCATTTTGGACCATTTTTTGATAAAAGGGCCGGGGGTGTGATTTTATGTCATTTTGGAGTCATTTTGAGATAAAAAGGCTGAGGGAGCGATTTTGGTCATTTTGGACTCATTTTGGGATAAAAGGGCAGGGGGGGGGCGATTTTGGTCATTTTGGACTCATTTTGGGATAAAAGGGCCGGGTGCGATTTTGTGTCATTTTGGACCTATTTTGGGATAAAAGGGCCGGGGGTGCAATTTTGGTCATTTTGGACTCATTTTGGGATAAAAGGGCCGGGGTGCGATTTTGGACATTTTGGACTCATTTTGGGATAAAAGGGCCGGGGGTGCAATTTTGGTCATTTTGGACTCATTTTGGGATAAAAGGGCCAGGGGTGAAATTTTGGTCATTTTGGCTCATTTTGAGATAAAAGGGCCGGGGGTGCAATTTTTGGTCATTTTGGACCCATTTCAGGGTAAAAGGGCCGGAGGTGCAATTTTCTGTCATTTTGGACTCATTATGGGATAAAAGGGCCGGGGTGCGATTTTTGTGTCATTTTGGACCGATTTTGGGAAAACAGGGCCGGGGGTGCGATTTTGTGTCATTTTGGACCAATTTTGGGATAAAAGGGCCAGGGGTGCGATTTGGTCATTTTGGACCCATTCAGGGTAAAAGGGCCGGGGGTGTGAATTTGTGTCATTTTGGACTCATTTTGGGATAAAAGGGCTGGGGCTGCGATTTTGTGTCATTTTGGACCCATGTTGGGATAAAAGGGCCGGGGGTGCGATTTTGGTCAATTTGGACTCATTTTGAGATAAAAGGGCCTGGGGGTGCGATTTTGGTCATTTTGGACTCATTTTGGGATAAAAGGGCCGGGGGTGCCGATTTTGGTCATTTTGGACCCATTTCAGAGTAAAAGGGCCGTGGGTGTGATTTTGGTCATTTTGGACTCATTTTGGGATAAAAGGCCGGGGGTGCAATTTTGGACTCATTTAGGGGTAAAAGGGCCGGGGGTGCGATTTTCTATCATTTTGGACTCATTCTGGGATAAAAGGGCCGGGGGTGCGATTTTGTGTCATTTTGGACCCATGTTGGGATAAAAGGGCCGGGGATGCAATTTTGGTCATTTTGGGCTTATTTTGGAATAAAAGGGCGGGGGTGCGATTTTGGTTATTTTGGACCCATTTTGGGATAAAAGGGCGGGGGTGCAATTTTGGTAATTTTGGACTCATTTTAGGGGTGAAAGGGCCGGGGGTGCAATTTTTGGTCATTTTGGACTCATTTAGGGGTAAAAGGGCCGGGGGTGTCGATTTTCTGTCAGTTTGGACTCATTTTGGGATAAAAGGGTCGGGGGTGCGATTTTAGTCATTTTGGATACATTTCAGGGTAAAAAGGCCGGGGGTGTGAATTTGTGTCATTTTGGACCCATTTTGGCATAAAAGGGCTGTGGGTGTGATTTTGGTCAATTTAGACTCATTTTGGGATAAAAGGGCCGGGGGTGCAATTTTGGTCATTTTGGACTCATTTAGGGGTAAAAGGGCCGGGGGTGCGATTTTAGTCATTTTGGACCCATTTCAGGGTAAAAGGGCTGGGGGTGTGAATTTGTGTCATTTTGGACCCATTTTGGCATAAAAGGGCCGGGGTGCGATTTTGTGTCATTTTGGACCCATTTTGGGATAAAAGGGCCGGGGGGTGCAATTTTGGTCATTTTGGACCCATTTTTTGATAAAGGGCCGGGGGTGCGATTTTATGTCATTTTTGAGTCATTTTGAGATAAAAGGGCTGAGGGAGCGATTTTTGGTCATTTTGGACTCATTTTGGGATAAAAGGGCCGGGGGGGGGCGATTTTGGTCATTTTGGACTCATTTTGGGATAAAAGGGCCGGGGTGCGATTTTGTGTCATTTTGGACCTATTTTGGGATAAAAGCGCCGGGGGTGCGATTTTGGTCATTTTGGACTCATTTTAGAATAAAAGGGCCGGGGGTGCGATTTTATGTCATTTTGGACCCATTTTGGGATAAAAGGGCCGTGGGTTGCAATTTTGGTCATTTTGGACTCATTTTGGGATAAAAGGGCCGGGGGTGCGATTTTGCACATTTTGGACTCATTTTGGGATAAAAGGGCCGGGGGTGCAATTTTGGTCATTTGGACTCATTTTGGATAAAAGGGCCGGGGGTGTGAATTTGTGTCATTTTGGACTCATTTTGGGATAAAAGGGCCGGGAGTGCAAATTTTGGTCATTTTGGACCCATTTCAGGGTAAAAGGGCCGGGGGTGTGAATTTGTGTCATTTTGGACTCATTTGGATAAAAGGGCCGGGGCTGCGATTTTGTGTCATTTTGGACCCATGTTGGGATAAAAGGGGCCGGGGTGCAATTTTGGTCAATTTGGACTCATTTTTGAGATAAAAGGGCCGGGGGTGCGATTTTGGTCATTTTGGACTCATTTTGGGATAAAAGGGCCGGGGGTGCGATTTTGGTCATTTTGGACCCATTTCAGAGTAAAAGGGCCGTGGGTGTGATTTTGGTCATTTTGGACTCATTTTGGGATAAAAGGGCCGGGGGTGCAATTTTGGACTCATTTAGGGGTAAAAGGGCCGGGGGTGCGATTTTCTATCATTTTGGACTCATTCTGGGATAAAAGGGCCGGGGGTGCGATTTTGTGTCATTTTGGACCCATGTTGGGATAAAAGGGCCGGGGATGCAATTTTGGTCATTTTGGGCTTATTTTGGAATAAAAGGGCCGGGGGTGCGATTTTGGTTATTTTGGACCCATTTTGGGGATAAAAGGGCCGGGGGTGCAATTTTGGTAATTTTGGACTATTTAGGGGTGAAAGGGCCGGGGTGCAATTTGGTCATTTTGGACTCATTTAGGGGTAAAAGGGCCGGGGGTGCGATTTTCTGTCAGTTTGGACTCATTTTGGGATAAAAGGGTCGGGGGTGCGATTTTAGTCATTTTGGATACATTTCAGGTAAAAAGGCCGGGGGTGTGAATTTGTGTCATTTTGGACCCATTTTGGCATAAAAGGGCTGTGGGTGTGTGATTTTGGTCATTTTAGACTCATTTTGGGATAAAAGGGCCGGGGGTGCATTTTTGGTCAATTTTGGACTCATTTAGGGGTAAAAGGGCCGGGGGTGCGATTTTAGTCATTTTTGGACCCATTTCAGGGTAAAAGGGCCGGGGGTGTGAATTTGTGTCATTTTGGACCCATTTTGGCATAAAAGGGCCGGGGGTGCGATTTTGTGTCATTTTGGACCCATTTTGGGATAAAAGGGCCGGGGGGTGCAATTTTGGTCATTTTGGACCCATTTTTTGATAAAAGGGCCGGGGGTGCGATTTTATGTCATTTTTGAGTCATTTGAGATAAAAGGGCTGAGGGAGCGATTTTGGTCATTTTGGACTCATTTTGGGATAAAAGGGCCGGGGGGGGGGCGATTTTGGTCATTTTGGACTCATTTTGGGATAAAAGGGCCGGGGTGCGATTTTGTGTCATTTTGGACCTATTTTGGGATAAAAGCGCCGGGGGGTGCGAATTTTGGTCATTTTGGACTCATTTTAGAATAAAAGGGCCGGGGGTGCGATTTTATGTCATTTTGGACCCATTTTGGGATAAAAGGGCCGTGGGTGCAATTTTTGGTCATTTTGGACTCATTTTGGGATAAAAGGGCCGGGGGTGCGATTTTTGCACATTTTGGACTCATTTTGGGATAAAAGGGCCGGGGGTGCAATTTTGGTCATTTTGGACTCATTTTGGGATAAAAGGGCCGGGGGTGTGAATTTGTGTCATTTTGGACTCATTTGGGATAAAAGGGCCGGGAGTGCAATTTGGTCATTTTGGACCCATTTCAGGGTAAAAAGGGCCGGGGTGTGAATTTGTGTCATTTTGGACTCATTTTGGGATAAAAGGGCCGGGGCTGCGATTTTTGTGTCATTTTGGACCCATGTTGGGATAAAAGGGGCCGGGGGTGCAATTTTGGTCATTTTGGACTCATTTTGAGATAAAAGGGCCGGGGTGCGGATTTTGGTCATTTTGGACTCATTTTGGGATAAAAGGGCCGGGGGTGCGATGTTTGGTCATTTTGGACCCATTTCAGAGTAAAAGGGCCGTGGGTGTGATTTTGGTCATTTTGGACTCATTTTGGGATAAAAGGGCCGGGGGTGCCATTTTGGACTCATTTTAGGGGTAAAAGGGCCGGGGGTGCGATTTTCTGTCATTTTGGACTCATTCTGGGATAAAATGGCTGGGGGGTGCGATTTTGTGTCATTTTGGACCCATGTTGGGATAAAAGGGCCGGGATGCAATTTTGGTCATTTTGGACTTATTTGGAATAAAAGGGCCGGGGGTGCGATTTTGGTCATTTTGGACCATTATTGGGATAAAAGGGCCGGGGGTGCAATTTTGGTCATTTTGGACTCATTTAGGGGTAAAAGGGCCGGGGGTGCGATTTTCTGTCAGTTTGGACTCATTTTGGGATAAAAGGGTCGGGGGTGCGATTTTAGTCATTTTGGACACATTTTCAGGGTAAAAGGGCCGGGGGTGTGAAGTTGTGTCATTTTGTGACCCATTTTGGCATAAAGGGCCGGGGGTGTGATTTTGGTCATTTTGGACTCATTTTGGGATAAAAGGGCCGGGGGTGCGATTTTGGTCATTTTGGACTCTTTTGGGATAAAAGGGCCGGGGTGCGATTTTGGTCATTTTGGACCAATTTTGGGATAAAAGGGCCGGGGGTGCGATTTTGTGTCATTTTGGACCTATTTTGGGATAAAAGCGCGGTGGGTGCGATTTTGGTCATTTTGGACTCATTTTAGAATAAAAGGGCCGGGGTGCGATTTTATGTCATTTTGGACCCATTTTGGGATAAAAGGGGCCGGGGGTGCAATTTTGGTCATTTTGGACTCATTTAGGGGTGAAAGGGCAGGGGTGCGATTTTCTGTCATTTTGGACTCATTCTGGGATAAAAGGGCCGGGGATGCAATTTTGGTCATTTTGGACTTATTTTGGAAATAAAAGGGCCGGGGTGCGATTTTGGTCATTTTGGACCCATTTTGGGATAAAAGGGCCGGGGGTGCAATTTTGGTCATTTTTGACTCATTAGGCGTGAAAGGGCCGGGGGTGCGATTTTGGTCATTTTGGACTCATTTTGGGATAAAAGGGCCGGGGGTGCGATTTTGGTCATTTTGGACCCATTTCCAGAGTAAAAGGGCCGTGGGTGTGATTTGGTCATTTTGGACTCATTTTGGGATAAAAGGGCCGGGGGTGCAATTTTGGACTCATTTAGGGGTAAAAGGGCCGGGGTGCGATTTTCCTGTCATTTTGGACTCATTCTGGGATAAAATGGCTGGGGGTGCGATGTTTGTGTCATTTTGGACCCATGTTGGGATAAAAGGGCCGGGGATGCAATTTTGGTCATTTTGGACTTATTTTGGAATAAAAGGGCCGGGGGTGCGATTTTGGTCATTTTGGACCCATTTTGGGATAAAAGGGCCGGGGTGTGCAATTTTGGTCATTTTGGACTCATTTAGGGGTAAAAGGGCCGGGGGTGCGATTTTCTGTCAGTTTGGACTCATTTTGGGATAAAAGGGTCGGGGGTGCGATTTTAGTCATTTTGGACACATTTCAGGGGTAAAAGGGGCCGGGGTGTGAAGTTGTGTCATTTTGGACCCATTTTGGCATAAAAGGGCCGGGGGTGTGATTTTGGTCATTTTGGAGTCAGTTTTGAGATAAAAGGGCTGAGGGAGCGATTTTGGTCATTTTGGACTCATTTTGGGATAAAAGGGCCGGGGGTGCGATTTTGGTCATTTTGGACTCATTTTGGGATAAAAGGGCCGGGGGTGCGATTTTGTGTCATTTTGGACCAATTTTGGGATAAAAGGGCCGGGGGGTGCGATTTTGTGTCATTTTGGACCTATTTTGGGATAAAAGCGCTGGGGTGCGATTTTGGTCATTTTGGACTCATTTTAGAATAAAAGGGCCGGGGGTGCGATTTTATGTCATTTTGGACCCATTTTGGGATAAAAGGGCCGGGGGTGCAATTTTGGTCATTTTGGACTCATTTAGGGGTGAAAGGGCCAGGGGTGCGATTTTCTGTCATTTTGGACTCATTCTGGGATAAAAAGGGCCGGGGATGCAATTTTGGTCATTTTGGACTTATTTTGGAATAAAAGGGCCGGGGGTGCGATTTTGGTCATTTTGGACCCATTTTGGGATAAAAGGGCCGGGGGTGCAATTTTGGTCATTTTGGACTCATTTAGGCGTGAAAGGGCCGGGGTGCGATTTTCTGTCATTTTGGACCTCATTCTGGGATAAAAGGGCCGGGGATGCAATTTTGGTCATTTTGGACTTATTTTGGAATAAAAGGGCCGGGGGTGCGATTTTGGTCATTTTGGAACCATTTTTTGATAAAAGGGCCGGGGGTGCAATTTTGGTCATTTTGGACTCATTTTTGGATAAAAGGGCCAGGGGTGTGAATTTGTGTCATTTGGACCCATTTCAGGGTAAAAGGGCCGGGGGTGTGAATTTGTGTCATTTTGGACCCATTTTGGCATAAAAGGGCCAGGGGTGCGATTTTGGTCATTTTGGACCCATTTCAGGGTAAAAGGGCCAGGGGTGTGAATTTGTGTCATTTTGGACCCATTTTGGCATAAAAGGGCCAGGGGTGCGATTTTGTGTCATTTTGGACTCATTTGGGGATAAAAGGGCCGGGGGTGCGATTTTTCCGTCATTTTGGACTCATTTCGGGATAAAAGGGCCGGGGGTGCGATTTTGTGTCATTTTGGACCAATTTTGGATAAAAGGGCCGGGGGTGCGATTTTGTGTCACATTTTGGACCCATTTTGGGATAAAAGGGCCGTGGGTGTGATTTGGTCATTTTGGACTCATTTCGGGATGAAAGGGCCGGGGGTGCGATTTTGGTCATTTTGGACCCATTTTTGGATAAAAGGCCGGGGGTGCAATTTTTGGTGATTTTGGACTCATTTTGGGATAAAAGGGCCAGGGGTGCGATTTTGGTCATTTTGGACCCATTTCAGGGTAAAAGGGCCGGGGTGTGAATTTGTGTCATTTTGGACCCATTTCAGGGTAAAAGGGCCGGGGGTGCGATTTTGGTCATTTTGGACTCATTTTGGGATAAAAGGGCCAGGGGTGAAATTTTGGTCATTTTGGACCCATTTCAGGTAAAAGGGCCGGGGGTGCGATTTTCTGTCATTTTGGACTCATTATGGGATAAAAGGGCCGGGGGTGCGATTTTGTGTCATTTTGGACCGATTTTGGGAAAACAGGGCCGGGGGTGCGATTTTGGTCATTTTGGACTCATTTTGGGATAAAAGGGCCGGGGGTGCGATTTTGGTCATTTTGGACCCATTTCAGGGTAAAAGGGCCGGGGGTGTGAATTTGTGTCATTTTGGACTCATTTTGGGATAAAGGGCTGGGGCTGCGATTTTGTGTCATTTTGGACCCATGTTGGGATAAAAAGGGGCCGGGGGTGCGATTTTGGTCAATTTGGACTCATTTTGAGATAAAAGGGCCGTGGGTGCGATTTTGGTCATTTTGAACTCATTTGGGGATAAAAGGGCCGGGGGTGCGATTTTCCGTCATTTTGGACTCATTTCGGGATAAAAGGGCCGGGGGTGCGATTTTGTGTCATTTTGGACCAATTTTGGGATAAATGGGCCGGGGGTGCGATTTTGTGTCACATTTTGGACCCATTTTGGGATAAAAGGGCCGTGGTGTGATTTTGGTCATTTTGGACTCATTTCGGGATGAAAGGGCCGGGGGTGCGATTTTGGTCATTTTGGACCCATTTTTGGATAAAAGGGCCGGGGGTGCAATTTTGGTGATTTTTGGACTCATTTTGGGATAAAAGGGCCAGGGGTGCGATTTGTGGTCATTTTGGACCCATTTCAGGGTAAAAGGGCCGGGGGTGTGAATTTGTGTCATTTTGGACCCATTTTGGCATAAAAGGGCCAGGGGTGCGATTTTGTGTCATTTTGGACTCATTTGGGGATAAAAGGGCCGGGGTGCGATTTTCCGTCATTTTGGACTCATTTCGGGATAAAAGGGCCGGGGGTGCGATTTTGTGTCATTTTGGACCAATTTTGGGATAAATGGGCGGGGGTGCGATTTTGTGTCACATTTTGGACCCATTTTGGATAAAAGGGCCGTGGGTGTGATTTTGGTCATTTTGGACTCATTTCGGGATGAAAGGGCCGGGGGTGCGATTTTGTGTCATTTTGGACCCATTTCAGAGTAAAAGGGCGTGGGTGTGATTTTCGTAATTTTGGACTCATTTTGGGATAAAAAGGGTCGGGGGTGCAATTTTGGACTCATTTAGGGGTAAAAGGGCCGGGGGTGCGATTTTCTGTCATTTGGACTCATTCTGGGATAAAAGGGCCGGGGGTGCGATTTTGTGTCATTTTGGACCCATGTTGGGATAAAAGGGCCGGGGATGCAATTTTGGTCATTTTGGACTTATTTTGAATAAAAGGGCCTGGGGTGCGATTTTGGTCATTTTGGACCCATTTTTGGGAATAAAAGGGCCGGGGGTGCAATTTTGGTAATTTGGACTCATTTAGGGGTGAAAGGGCCGGGGGTGCAATTTTGGTCATTTTGGACTCATTTAGGGGTAAAAGGGCCGGGGGTGCGATTTTAGTCATTTTGGACCCATTTCAGGGTAAAAGGGCCGGGGGTGTGAATTTGTGTCATTTTGGACCCATTTTGGCATAAAAGGGCCGGGGGTGCGATTTTGTGTCATTTTGGACCCATTTTGGGATAAAAGGGCCGGGGGTGCAATTTTGGTCATTTTGGACCCATTTTTTGATAAAAGGGCCGGGGGTGCGATTTTATGTCATTTTTGAGTCATTTTGAGATAAAAGGGCTGACGGAGCGATTTTGGTCATTTTGGACTCATTTTAGGATAAAAGGCCGGGGGGGCGATTTTGGTCATTTTGGACTCATTTTGGGATAAAAGGGCCGGGGTGCGATTTTGTGTCATTTTGACCTATTTTAGGATAAAAGCGCCGGGGGTGCGATTTTGGTCATTTTGGACTCATTTTAGAATAAAAGGGCCGGGGGTGCGATTTTATGTCATTTTGGACCCATTTTGGGATAAAAGGGCCGTGGGTGCAATTTTGGTCATTTTGGACTCATTTTGGGATAAAAGGGCCGGGGGTGCGATTTTGGACATTTTGGACTCATTTTGGGATAAAAGGGCCGGGGGTGCAATTTTGGTCATTTTGGACTCATTTTGGAATAAAAGGGCCAGGGGTGCAATTTTGGTCATTTTGGACTGATTTTGAGATAAAAGGGCCGGGAGTGCAATTTTGGTCATTTTGGACCCATTTCAGGGTAAAAGGGCCGGGGGTGCGATTTTCTGTCATTTGGACTCATTATGGGATAAAAGGGCCGGGGGTGCGATTTTGTGTCATTTGGACCGATTTTGGGAAAACAGGGCCGGGGGTGCGATTTTGTGTCATTTTGGACCAATTTTGGGATAAAAGGGCCAGGGGTGCGATTTTGGTCATTTTGGACCCATTTCAGGGTAAAAGGGCCGGGGGTGCGATTTTCTGTCAGTTTGGACTCATTTTGGGATAAAAGGGTCGGGGGTGCGATTTTAGTCATTTTGGACACATTTCAGGGTAAAAGGGCCGGGGGTGTGAATTTGTGTCATTTTGGACCCATTTTGGCATAAAAGGGCCAGGGGTGCGATTTTGGTCATTTTGGACTTATTTTGGGATAAAAGGGCCGGGGGTGCAATGTTGGTCATTTTGGACTCATTTAGGGGTAAAAGGGCCGGGGGTGCGATTTTAGTCATTTTGGACCCATTTCAGGGTAAAAGGGCCGGGGGTGTGAATTTGTGTCATTTTGGACCCATTTTGGCATAAAAGGGCCGGGGGTGCGATTTTGTGTCATTTTGGACACATTTTGGGATAAAAGGGCCGGGGGTGCATTTTTGGTCATTTTGGACCCATTTTTTGATAAAAGGGCCGGGGGTGCGATTTTATGTCATTTTTGAGTCATTTTGAGATAAAAGGGCTGAGGGAGCGATTTTGGTCATTTTGGACTCATTTCGGGATAAAAGGGCCGGGGGTGCGATTTTGTGTCATTTTGGACCAATTTTGGGATAAAAGGGCCGGGGGGTGCGATTTTGTGTCACATTTTGGACCCATTTTGGGATAAAAGGGCCGTGGGTGTGATTTTGGTCATTTTGGACTCATTCGGGATGAAAGGGTCCGGGGGTGCGATTTTGGTCATTTTGGACCCATTTTTGGATAAAAGCCGGGGGTGCAATTTTTGGTGATTTTGGACTCATTTTGGGATAAAAGGGCCAGGGGTGCGATTTTGGTCATTTTGACCCATTTCAGGGTAAAAGGGCGGGTGTGAATTTGTGTCATTTTGGACCCATTTCAGGGTAAAAGGGCCGGGGGTGCGATTTTGGTCATTTTGGGACTCATTTTGGGATAAAGGGCCAGGGGTGAAATTTTGGTCATTTTGGGACCCATTTCAGGGTAAAAGGGCCGGGGGTGCGATTTTCTGTCATTTTGGACTCATTATGGGATAAAAGGGCCGGGGGTGCGATTTTGTGTCATTTTGGACCGATTTTGGGAAAACAGGGCCGGGGTGCGATTTTGGTCATTTTGGACTCATTTTGGGATAAAAGGGCCGGGGGTGCGATTTTGGTCATTTTGGACCCATTTCAGGGTAAAGGGCCGGGGGTGTGAATTTGTGTCATTTTGGACTCATTTTGGGATAAAAGGGCTGGGGCTGCGATTTTGTGTCATTTTGGACCCATGTTGGGATAAAAGGGCCGGGGGTGCGATTTTGGTCAATTTGGACTCATTTTGAGATAAAAGGGCCGGGGGTGCGATTTTGGTCATTTTGAACTCATTTTGGGGATAAAAGGGCCGGGGGTGCGATTTTCCGTCATTTTGGACTCATTTCGGGATAAAAGGGCCGGGGGTGCGATTTTGTGTCATTTTGGACCAATTTTGGGATAAATGGGCCGGGGGTGCGATTTTGTGTCACATTTTGGACCCATTTTGGGATAAAAGGGCCGTGGGTGTGGATTTTGGTCATTTTGGACTCATTTCGGGATGAAAGGGCCGGGGGTGCGATTTTGGTCATTTTGGACCCATTTTTGGATAAAAGGCCGGGGGTGCAATTTTTGGTGATTTTGGACTCATTTTGGGATAAAAGGGCCAGGGGTGCGATTTTGGTCATTTTGGACCCATTTCAGGGTAAAAGGGCCGGGGGTGTGAATTTGTGTCATTTTGGACCCATTTTGGCATAAAAGGGCCAGGGGTGCGATTTTGTGTCATTTTGGACTCATTTGGGGATAAAAGGGCCGGGGGTGCGATTTTCCGTCATTTTGGACTCATTTCGGGATAAAAGGGCCGGGGGTGCGATTTTGTGTCATTTTGGACCAATTTTGGGATAAATGGGCCGGGGGTGCGATTTTGTGTCACATTTTGGACCCATTTTGGGATAAAAGGGCCGTGGGTGTGATTTTGGTCATTTGGACTCATTTCGGGATGAAAGGGCCGGGGGTGCGATTTTGTGTCATTTTGGACCCATTTCAGAGTAAAAGGGCCGTGGGTGTGATTTTGGTAATTTTGGACTCATTTTGGGATAAAAGGGTCGGGGGTGCAATTTTGGACTCATTTAGGGGTAAAAGGGCCGGGGGTGCGATTTTCTGTCATTTTGGACTCATTCTGGGATAAAAGGGCCGGGGGGTGCGATTTTGTGTCATTTTGGACCCATGTTGGGATAAAAGGGCCGGGGATGCAATTTTGGTCATTTTGGACTTATTTTGGAATAAAAGGGCCTGGGGTGCGATTTTGGTCATTTTGGACCCATTTTGGGATAAAAGGGCCGGGGGTGCAATTTTGGTAATTTTGGACTCATTTAGGGGTGAAAGGGCCGGGGGTGCAATTTTGGTCATTTTGGACTCATTTAGGGGTAAAAGGGCCGGGGGTGCGATTTTAGTCATTTTTGGACCCATTTCAGGGTAAAAGGGCCGGGGGTGTGAATTTGTGTCATTTTGGACCCATTTTGGCATAAAAGGGCCGGGGGTGCGATTTTGTGTCATTTTGGACCCATTTTGGGATAAAAGGGCCGGGGGTGCAATTTTGGTCATTTTGGACCCATTTTTTGATAAAAGGGCCGGGGGTGCGATTTTATGTCATTTTTGAGTCATTTTGAGATAAAAGGGCTGACGGAGCGATTTTGGTCATTTTGGACTCATTTTAGGATAAAAGGGCCGGGGGGGCGATTTTGGTCATTTTGGACTCATTTTGGGATAAAAGGGCCGGGGTGCGATTTTGTGTCATTTTGGACCTATTTTAGGATAAAAGCGCCGGGGGTGCGATTTTGGTCATTTTGGACTCATTTTAGAATAAAAGGGCCGGGGGTGCGATTTTATGTCATTTTGGACCCATTTTGGGATAAAAGGGCCGTGGGTGCAATTTTGGTCATTTTGGACTCATTTTGGGATAAAAGGGCCGGGGGTGCGATTTTGGACATTTTGGACTCATTTTGGGATAAAAGGGCCGGGGGTGCAATTTTGGTCATTTTGGACTCATTTTGGGATAAAAGGGCCAGGGGTGCAATTTTGGTCATTTTGGACTGATTTTGAGATAAAAGGGCCGGGAGTGCAATTTTGGTCATTTTGGACCCATTTCAGGGTAAAAGGGCCGGGGTGCGATTT
The DNA here is from genome assembly GCF_037356315.1 of Lithobates pipiens. Taxonomy (NCBI): domain Eukaryota; kingdom Metazoa; phylum Chordata; class Amphibia; order Anura; family Ranidae; genus Lithobates; species Lithobates pipiens. The sequence goes on from NW_027507686.1 coordinate 56,233,958, forward strand.
TCTGTCATTTTGGACTCATTATGGGATAAAAGGGCCGGGGGTGCGATTTTGTGTCATTTTGGACCGATTTTTGGAAAACAGGGCCGGGGGTGCGATTTTGTGTCATTTTGGACCAATTTTGGGATAAAAGGGCCAGGGGTGCGATTTTGGTCATTTGGACCCATTTCAGGGTAAAAGGGCCGGGGGTGCGATTTTCTGTCAGTTTGGACTCATTTTTGGGATAAAAGGGTCGGGGGGTGCGATTTTAGTCATTTTGGACACATTTCAGGGTAAAAGGGCCGGGGGTGTGAATTTGTGTCATTTTGGACCCATTTTGGCATAAAAGGGCCAGGGGTGCGATTTTGGTCATTTTGGACTTATTTTGGGATAAAAGGGCCGGGGGTGCAATGTTGGTCATTTTGGACTCATTTAGGGGTAAAAGGGCCGGGGGTGCGATTTTAGTCATTTTGGACCCATTTCAGGGTAAAAGGGCCGGGGGTGTGAATTTGTGTCATTTTGGACCCATTTTGGCATAAAAGGGCCGGGGGTGCGATTTTGTGTCATTTTGGACACATTTTGGGATAAAAGGGGCCGGGGGTGCAATTTTGGTCATTTTGGACCCATTTTTTGATAAAAGGGCCGGGGGTGCGATTTTATGTCATTTTTGAGTCATTTTGAGATAAAAGGGCTGAGGGAGCGATTTTGGTTCATTTTGGACTCATTTTGGGATAAAAGGGCCGGGGGGGCGATTTTGGTCATTTTGGACTCATTTTGGGATAAAAGGGCCGGGGTGCGATTTTGTGTCATTTTGGACCTATTTTGAGATAAAAAGCGCCGGGGGTGCGATTTTGGTCATTTTGGACTCATTTTAGAATAAAAGGGCCGGGGGTGCGATTTTATGTCATTTTGGACCCATTTGGGATAAAAGGGCCGTGGGTGCAATTTTGGTCATTTTGGACTCATTTTGGGATAAAAGGGCCGGGGGTGCGATTTTGGACATTTTGGACTCATTTTGGGATAAAAGGGCCGGGGGTGCAATTTTGGTCATTTTGGACTCATTTTGGGATAAAAGGGCCGGGGGTGCGATTTTGTTTCATTTTGGACCCATTTTGGGATAAAATGGCCGGGGGTGTGAATTTGTGTCATTTTGGACCCATTTTGGGATAAAAGGGCCGGGGGTGCGATTTTGTGTCATTTTGGACCAATTTTGGGATAAAAGGGCCGGGGGTGCGATTTTGGTCATTTTGGACCCATTTCAGGGTAAAAGGCCGGGGGTGTGAATTTGTGTCATTTTGGACCCATTTTGGGATAAAAGGACCGGGGGTGCGATTTTGTGTCATTTTGGACCAATTTTGGGATAAAAGGGCCGGGGGTGCGATTTTGGTCATTTTGGACCCATTTCAGGGTAAAAGGGCCGGGGGTGTGAATTTGTGTAATTTTGGACCCATTTTGGCATAAAAGGGCCTGGGGTGCGATTTTGTGTCATTTTGGACCCATTTTGGCATAAAAGGGCCGGGGGTGCGATTTTGGTCATTTTGGACCCATTTCAGGGTAAAAGGGCCGGGGATGTGAATTTGTGTCATTTTGGACCCATTTTGGCATAAAAGGGCCGGGGGTGCGATTTTGTGTCATTTTGGACCCATTTTGGGATAAAAGGGCCGGGGGTGCGATTTTGGTCATTTTGGACTCATTTCTGGATAAAAGGGCCGGGGGTGCGATTTTGTGTCATTTGGGACCCACTTTGGGATTAAAAGGTCCGGGGTGCGATTTTAGTCATTTTGGACCCCATTTTGGCATAAAAAGGGCCGGGGGTTGCGATTTTGTGTCATTTTGGACCCATTTTGGGATAAAAGGGCC